>NC_068355.1:22431570-22536570 GCF_020536995.1 Dreissena polymorpha
ATTGTTAGATGCATTTGAAACATTTAAACCTTTGTAACGTAATGTACATATAATATATATAATAATAGAATTTGGGGTAGGGTGTACATATAATACATATAATAATAGAATTTATCTCATTGTACATTATTGTGTTGTTTACCTCATTGTACATTATTGTGTTGTTATTGTCGTGTTATTGTTGTATAAACAAACTAATTTAGGAAATAGAACCTTCGGGTAGGGTGTAATGAAATTTGAAAATTGATTATGTAGATGTGTAAGGTAATGGGTTATAATGAATATATTACTTTATGAAAAGTCAATAGAAATATTTCAGCGAGATGTAACTAACAGAAAACATAAGAATCGTGACTCGCAAAATGCATATAAACAATTAGTAAATACATTAAGCGGGGAGGACCAGAAAACATAAGATTCGTGACTCGTAAAATGCATATAAACAATTAGTAAATACATTAAGCGGGGAGGACTGACATTCCGATACGTGTTCCAGGTGTGAATACACCTGTGAATACAAATTGGCTTGTCAAATTACATAGGGGCCCGCGAGTACAGGCGGTGTAAAATCTGTAGGGATCATACATCATCTGTCTATATACGTCAAGATACACACGTTGACGTCCATTACTTGTTGACAGGCGTGGGTCACGAATTAAGCGAATACACAACGGGATCAGTATAAATAACCCTCAAAATAGGCAGACGGGACATCGCTTTCTCTTAGGAATTATTCACGTTATGATATTTACTTTGACTTTGAAATTATTATAGTACAATTTTGGTGTTAGGGAATAGAGTAAAATAAAAGAAATATTTTAGACATCAGAGACTTGTTTTATCTTCACTAAAGTACATCCGATTACGTGACACCTTAAAATATTCCTCGATGCAGTAATTTATATTCATTCACCAATATATGTAGAAATGTATCCAAGAAAATGAGTATTCTTTGATTTATAGCGTGACATAAATATGTTACGACTCTGGTTGACTTTCGATACAGAGTTGGCTTCAGAGTACAGGTATGTCAATACCATATAAATTGTACGCTGAAGTTTCTTTAGCCAGCGATTTTCCTCCTTCTTTATAAAGTACCGGTAAACGGTACTTTCCCAATCGAACGAAAATTCCCAAATTCCCAAAACGTTACTTTCCCAATCGAGCGAAAATTCCCAAATTCCCAATCGGCATCTGGAAAAATCCCAATCAGCGTCCGAATTTTTTCTCAAAACGATAGAAAGTTTCGTAAAAAAACAACTTTCGGCGAGCGAACAAAGAAAATCGTATAGTTGTGTGTAACCACGCGCTCGATTAATTTCGGGTTTTATTATTCAGCGCATTCAATCAATAGAGTTGTTACTGTTTCCGGTTCTTTTGCCAGGCAGCCAGCGTACTGTTTTACGTCGGTTTGTAACCTTATCGTAGTTTGAAATGAGTCATAATAGCAAATATTATGCCAAAAAACCAATCGGAACCATCTATCACAGGACACATTGACAGCAATAATGATGCTGTGCAGGGAGGGATGCAAGCAACTGAGTGATGATCAAACATCAAATATTGTTGAAATTTTCACAAAAATGAAAGAGAGAGACATTGCTTTAAAAGAGATTAAAACAATTAGTAATTGATTTGGTGTGTTCTTTATAATATTTTGTTATTTATATAAACTTTATAACTTAATGGTCATTAAGGCATGCCTGCAAATGATTATTTAAATGGGTATGTTCAATTAAGTATGAACTGTATGATGTATTCAATAAGACCCAAACTTCACGACGTGATTTTCCCAATTTCAGGATTTCACGACTCGATTTTTCCCAATTTTGAGGTTTTCACGACTCAATTTTTCCCAATCGGACCGGTACGGGTACTTTTCCCAATTGGACAAGGAAAATCGCTGTTTAGCTAATATTTTTCATAATGTTGACAGACCATTGACATTGCTGGGGTTTGTTGATTTAAAGACTTATTATCATCACGGGCAGAAAAACATTATAGACATTAAACAGCGCGTCATTAAGTAGACAACAGCTGCACAACTGTATGGTAAAAGGTAAATATGTATCTTAATAATTATGTTGACAACTAGCTTACGTAGCAACGTCCGAAAATATGAAATATCCGACATGTATTTCAATATTTAAAATTCAAGATATAATGACGACTGAACTGTTTTACTTTAAGGAAAAAACGGTAAAACTATGTTGAAAATGAAACACAACAAACTAAATACTTATCTGTTACGGCTAAACGACTAATTATCCCAATATTACACTGTCATTGAATCGCACATTTCAATTATAATTATTCCCCTTGAAAGTTAATGCATATTGATATAACGAATTCATCAAACGTTATCAAACATTAGTAATTTAAATTGCATCGGATTCGCACAATATTATGTGGATGTAAATCCGATCCGGTTGTTGTTTATGTGTCAAGCTCATTTTGTCAGTGACTGAGTGAGATATAATAAATTTCTTCCGTAGTAAAATCTACTGTAAAGTACACAATGATACTTACGTAATTCTGTCGTATCCGTCTGAATAAACATCCGCTGCACAAAATATAGACATTTGTATTAATGATAATTAAACACAATCATATTTTCTGTGTTTATTGAATTAATAACACTGAGTTTCTTTGTCGCGTTACAAGATGGCGGATGTCTAACGCTGTTTGTGAAGTGACGTCACAATGTTTATCTGTGCGCGTGCCGTTTCCCATAAAAAATATTTAAACACAAAATACTCGAAAAGTTGTTTTTTCCCAGATATGACGACAACGCCAACAGGTAGATCGCATTCTGGTTCATATACATGTCAAATTTCAGCAAACGTGTTGGGCCAGTTTTCAATTGACTCAAATCGCGGCTATATGCGCCAGCTTAACGAAACTTAGCCCCCTTTATCATTCGTTCGAATGAACGTCATCAATGATGACGTCCAATACATCACTCATTCCATATATAAATTAATACTAGAGTTGCGACACCTTAAGGGTTTCGCGGGATGGAATGAGTGGGAACTAAAAAAATGTGGGTTCGAAAATTTGGGTAAGAAAATGTGGGAACACAAATTTTGGGTACTAAACAAATGTGGGTACGAACATTTTGGTTACGAAAAAAAATGTGGGTACGAAAATTGTGGATACAATGGGTCAATGTTAAGGTTTTAGCATGGCGGACGCCGGACGGCGAAAAGACACGACACGACACCATGAGCTGGCTATGACAATACCTCAGGTATTCTCCGAAAACAGCCGAGCGCATATGCATAAGTCAGTGAGTAATACTCAACAATACTATTGTCAAGCAAATTTGTCCCCTACCGGCTCCACCATTGTCAGAATTTATTTTATTTATTGCCATAGAAACCAGAATTTTTGACGTAGGAACAAAATGAAATTACGTGCATAATGCCCTTATTGCCATCTATCCATGTTTCAAGTTTCATGAAAAAATATTAAGAACTTTTAAAGTTATCGCAGGATTCAGAAAAGTGTGACAGACTAACTGACTGACTGACGGACACACAGAGCACAAACCATAAGTCCCCTCCGGTGAAACCGGTAGTGGACTAATAAAAGCTAGTCACTGCGTATAAAATCAGAACCACTGGGCCGAATCTGCTGAAACTTGGCCACATTATAGATTATAGTCCAAACAAGCTACAGAATGAGCGTTTTTGGACCTGACGGCGTAAAACATTAACCAATAATGGACAGCACAAAATGGGTCATTTTGTACAAAAAAATGTAAACTTTAAGTGGCATTTAATGACCTTTAGACATCAGAAAGTTGCAAATTTTTAATATTCTGCACACTTCGACTTGTTTTTTTTTTTACAAATTTAGAAGCATTTATGCTTGGGATGTATATAAACCCTGTTATTCAGTGCCAACTTTGGCCAAAAATCACAATACAATCCCAAAAATGGCTAAGCAGCAATGCCCTTTAACATTATTCCTTATATTTAATTGTATTGTTTAAAAAGATAACTGTGTATATTTAATCATAATGGCTCTGTATATCACACATGATAGGCCACTGCTGGGGCCTGAACCCAGAACTCATCTCACATTGTAAGATGCGTTTTTCAATTAAACTACAATGACTGTATCGTGTGAAGTGGAGCCAACAGACACCCACATAAGTGAAAAAATCATTCCGTCCATATATTTGTCCTGGGTGTTTTCTGACACATGTGATACATTTGTGTAGATGAATATGACATTGTGTGTCGCCAGGTACCAAGTAAGAAAAAATCAGCATTTTTATGTAGGGTCTTCATACGGTAAAATTATTTGTGCCCAAATAATAATAGATGAATGTATATTAGGCTTCAATGTTGCTAATATACTATGACGACTAGTTCATACGATACCATTTTTATTAATATATATGCCAAATTTAATGAAATAGACTTGAAAATGTGTGTCGCCAGATACCAAGTAAGAAAAAAAATCAGCATTTTTATGTAGGGTCTTCACACTGTAAAATTATTTGTGGCCAAATAATAATAGATGAAATCAGCATTTTTATGTAGGGTCTTCACACTGTAAAATTATTTGTGGCCAAATAAAAATAGATGAATGCATATTAGGCTTCAATGTTGCTTATACTATGACTACTGGTTCATACGATGCCAATTTTATAAATATCTATGCCAAATTTAATGAAATAGACTTGAAAATGTGTGTCGCCAGGTACCAATTAAGAAAAAAATCAGCATTTTTATGTACGGTCTTCACACAGTAAAATTATTTGTGCCCAAATAATAATAGATGAGTGCATATTAGGCTTCAATGTTGCTTATTCTATGACTACTGGTCCATACAATGCCAATTTTATAAATATCTATGCCAAATTTAATGAAATAGACTTGAAAATGTGTGTTGCCAGGTACCAAGTAAGAAAAAAATCTGCATTTTATGTAGGGTCTTCACAAAGTAAAATTATTTGTGCCCAAATAATAATAGATTAATGCATATTAGGCTTCAATGTTGCTTATACTATGACTAATGGTTCATACGATGCCATTTTTATAAATATCTATGCCAAATTTAATGAAATCGACTTGAAAATGTGTGTCGCCAGGTACCAAATAAGAAAAAAATCAGCAATTTTATGTAGGATCTTCACACGGTAAAATTGTTTGTGCCCAAATAATAATACATGTAGATGAATGCATATTAGGCTTCAATGTTGCTTATACTATGACTACTGGTTCATACGATGCCATTTTTTAAAATATCTATGCCAAATTTAATGAAAAAGACTTGAAAATGTGTGTCGCCAGGTACCAAGTAAGAAAAAAATCAGCATTTTTATGTAGGGTCTTCACACAGTAAAATTATTTGTGCCCAAGTAATAATAGATGAATGCATATTAGGCTTCAATGTTGCTTATACTATGACTACTGGTTCATACGATGCCAATTTTATAAATATCTATGCCAAATTTAATGAAATAGACTTGAAAATGTGTGTCGCCATTGAAGTAAGAAAAAATCAGCATTTTTATGTAGGGTCTTCACACAGTAAAATTATTTGTGCCCAAAATAATAATAGATGAATGCATATTATAGGCTTCAATGTTGCTTATAGTATGACTTCTGGTTCATACGATACCATTTTTATCAATATCTATGCCAAATCTAATGAAATAGACTTGAAAATGTGTGTCACCAGGTACCAAATAAGAAAAAAATCAGCATTTTTATATAGGGTCTTCACACAGTAGAATTATTTGTGCCCAAGTAATAATAGATGAATGCATATTAGGCTTCAATGTTGCTTATACTATGACTACTGGTTCATACGATGCCAATTTCATAAATATCTATGCCAAATTTAATGAAATAGAATTGAAAATGTGTGTCGCAAGGTACCAAGTCAGAAAAAAATTAGCATTTTTATGTAGGGTCTTCACACAGTAAAATTATTTGTGCCCAAATAAGGATAGATAAATGCATATTAGGCTTCAATGTTGCTTATACTATGACTTATGGTTCATACGATACCATTTTTATAAATATCTATGCCAAATTTAATGAAATAGACTTGAAAATGTGATTCGCCAGGTACCAAGTAAGAAAAAAAAACGCATTTTTATGTAGGGTCTTCATACGGTAAAATTATTTGTTCCCAAATAATAATAGATGAATGCATATTAGGCTTCAATGTTGCTTATACTATGACGATATGTTCATACAATGCCATTTTTAAAAATATCTATGCCAAATTTAATGAAATAGAATTAAAAATGTGTGTCGCCAGGTACCAAGTAAGAAAAAAATCAGCATTTATATGTAGGGTTTCACATGGTAAAATTATTTGTGCCAAAAATATTAACAGATGAATGCATATTAGGCTTCAATGTTGCTTATACTATGACTACTGGTTCATACAATACCATTTTTACAAATATCTATGCCAAATTTAATGAAATAGACTTGAAAATGTGTGTCGCCAGGTACCAAGTAAGAAAAAATCAGCATTTTTATGTAGGGTCATCACACGGTAAAATTATTTGTGCCCAAATAATAATAGATGAATGCATATTAGGCTTCAATGTTGCTTATACTATGACTACTGGTTCATACGATGCCAGTTTTATAAATATCTATGCCAAATTTAATGAAATAGACTTGAAAATGTGTGTCGCCAGGTACCAAATAAGAAAAAAATCAGCATTTTTATGTAGGATCTTCACACGGTAAAATTGTTTGTGCCCAAATAATAATACATGTAGATGAATGCATATTAGGCTTCAATGTTGCTTATACTATGACTACTTGTTCATACGATGCCATTTTTTAAAATATCTATGCCAAATTTAATGAAAAAGACTTGAAAATGTGTGTCGCCAGGTACCAAGTAAGAAAAAAATCAGCATTTTTATGTAGGGTCTTCACACAGTAAAATTATTTGTGCCCAAATAATAATAGATAAATGCATATTAGGCTTCAATGCAGGGTTGGCATATTGACCGGTCAATTGAGTATTGACCGGGCCGGCGGTCAATACCTGGTTAAAACCGGTCAATACTGGTCATTACTGGTCGATTGAAAATTGTAGCATTTAAACATTACAAAGGAGCCATTTTATATAAAATCAATAATTATTCTGTAATTGATAAACTTTTTTCTGAGTTATTTATTTTTAAAAAAATCTTTAAAGCTGTTAAAAGTTACTTCTTAATTATTTATGGAAACAGCCTCAAATACATAAGGACTAAGGCAATATCTTTATCTCAGTGTATCACATCTGTTACTAATTAGCCGGATTTTACATAAATTCCAGGTTGATAAACACAACAAGGTAAAGGTACCTTGTAGTCGGTGAGATATAATAATAATACAGTTAGTAAGGCTCGTACCCTGGGTACGGTAAATATACTAAAACGTACGCGGAAATTTTAACACTAAATCGGTTGTTGTCGGCTATTTTGTAAAAATTAATTATGTTTACATTTATGTCAATTTTCTGTTAAATGGCATTTATATTATCAAAACTCATTGTTAAAATCAATAATGTGATTTAATTTTAAATCTTAAATTGTTTAAAGTCGCGTCATTGTATGACGTCGTCAAGTATAATATTTTCCGCGACATCGCACGTTCACTTTTTACCGTCATAGATTTTTTTAAAGAAACATTATTTGGTTACCAAGGTCCGTTAAATGGGGAACACCATATTCGGTATTTATATTATGTTTTAACAATTAATTAATGCTGTGTAATAAATATTGTTTAAGATATTTCTATATTTATTGAAAATGTTTCAAAATGTTATTTATGAAACATCTTATTCTAATGAGTGTATGCTATTATATTATTCATTTGAAAAGCATATCTGTTGTACTATAATCTTATTATTCATTTATTACTGTTAATTTCATTTATTGTAGAGAATCGTCAATGTTACATCTAGTCGCCAATGCTTGTTGTCAGTGTTAGTCTTAAATGCTTGTGATCATTGTCGTCGATGTTAGTCGTCAATCCTTATCGTCATTATACATGAAGGAAATAAAAGCAGAAACAGAGACGTATTCTTGATTACTTGCTTATTCCTACGGCGTCCTCTCAACACTCATACTAAAAAGCATGTTGATGCAGATTTTTTAAAAGAGAAGTTTGTTTAAGGTAAACAATATTGTTTTACGTTAATCGGTAGCATGTTTAACGACATCGGATTTTTGGCGGATATACAACTCGGATACAATCTAATATTTGCGGGTATGTTTAAGTTTATTTACCGTACCCAGGGTACATGTAAGTAAAATTAAGAGTACCCGGGGTACATGTACCGGTAAGTAGTACCCGAGCCGAGAATGATCAATCGAGCCTTAGTAAGTGAGTGATGGTGTATGGGATAACATGCACTGAGGGTGTATATTTTTCACGAACAAGTCAATTGAAGGTGTTAGAGATGCATTGATCCATAAGATTTAAAAGGGTAATTAACCACGGGCTTATTAAAATTAAAATGATGACATTACATTGTACCGGCTGTTTATTGTTGTATACTGTAAGCTTGCAATATTTTAAATAATGTAAACAACTTACCTTGTATTAAGTTGGCACATTGTTGTCAGGTGTAGAAACTTTTTATACTTATTTCTGTTTAGTTGCACTGGCTGAACCAAAAGAATTATGTAGTCGTTTCTAAATAATCACGAAACAACCTACTAATGCATATATGCTTGCCAGTTACTGAGTTTGTGCATTTCCATTCATTATCGGCCTTGGCAAACAGCGTAGAATCAGAGACGCCGTGTGATGTCTGCTATTTCGTTACACTGAAGATTTTCATATCCGCGGGTGTTTTTATGTCAAATGTTATGGTTTTTCAATAGATCGTATACTTATCTACAAAACAGCGAATGAGCATTCACTTTACATCATTTCTGATGATCTTAGTTTGTAAATAATTTCTGAGCGTTAATTCCTACGTTGCTATGTCGTCAGCCATTTTGACGGTTGCTTTGTTTACTTTCGGTTTCCACTACAAACGAAATTAATTGATTTGCTGCTTGCGTTTTTTATTGATTAAATAATAAATTATTAAACCCTAATAATGTAATTGTCTGAATATCATTTATATTCAAGATATTATCGGATAAATAGAATACCATTCTAATACCAGTGTGTACTTACATTTATCTCGGAAAGCCTAGCCGTGTAAACCTTTCTTTAACTCGTCGCACTCAATACGTTGAATAACACATAGATTTATGTCATGTTCATTAAAAAACCACAATGTGCACAAAAGACATGCATGTGTACTACCGATTGATATTCAAACACAATTATTACGCCTTTGTGTATCGATTAAACGCCTAACTGAATTAATAACGCGTAACGTCAGTTTCTTTGTTTCGTAGCAAGATGGAAGCTAGCCTAAGCGCTTTTCATGACGTCACGCGCGCGTGCCCTTTCCCATAAAAATATTTAAACGCAAAATACTCGAAAACTTGATTTTTCCCAGGTATAACGCCTACGCCAACAGGTAGATCGCATTCTTCTCCATATACATGTCAAATTTCAGCAAAAGTAACCGACTAGTTTTCAAGCGCCACAAATCGCGACTATATGCCTCAACTTAATGAAACTTAGCCCCCTTTATCATTCGTTCGAATGAACGTCATCAATGATGACGTCCAATACATCACTCATTCCATACCAGAGTTGCGACACCTTAAGGGTTTCGCGGGATGGAATGAGTGGGGAGATCAAATCAAATTGAAAACCGATTATTTCGACCAAAAAATTGGGTACGAAAAACATTTGGGTACGAAAAAAATAAATGGGTAAGAATATACAAATGTGGGTACGAAAACGTTTGGATACGAAAAAAAATTGGGTACGAAAAAAATGGGAACCAAAAAATAATTGGGTATGAAAAAATTTGGGTACGAAAAATTTGGGTAGTAAAAAAATGGGAACGAAAAAAATTTGGGTACGAAAAAAATTGGGTACGAAAAATTTTGGGTTAAAAAAAAAGAGTGGGTACGAAAAAGAGTGGGTACGAAAAAGTTTGGGTACAAAAAAAAGGGTATGAAAAAAAATTTGGGTACGAAAACATGTGGGTACGAAAAAAAATTGGGTACGAAAAAAATTTGGGTACGAAATAAATGGGTACGAAAAAAAAAATTGGGTACGAAAAAATTTGGGTACGAAAAAAATGGGTACGAAAAAAAAATTTGGTAGTAAAAAAATGGGTACAAAAAAAATTTGGGTACGAAAAACATTTGATTACGAAAAATATTTGGGTACGAAAAAAATGGGTACGAAAAAATATGTGGGTACAATGGGTTCATGTTAAGGTTTTAGCATGGCGGACGCTGGATGGCGAAAAGACACTTCATGACACAATGAGCTTGCTATGACAAAACCTCAGGTTTTGTTCGAAAACAGCCAAGCTCATATGCATAAATCAGTGAGTAATAGTACTTATACTCAATAAAAGCTAGGCACAGCGTATAAAATCAGAACCACTGGGCTGAATCTGCTGAAACTTGGTCGCATTATACATTATGGTCCAAACATGCTACAGAATGAGCGCTTCTGGACCTGACAGCGTAAAACATTAACCGATAATGGACAGCACAAAATGGGTTATTTTGTACAAAAAAAAAAGTAAACTTTAAGTGGCATTTGATGACTTTTAGACATCAGAAAGTTGCAAATGTTTAATATTCTGCACACTTCGACTTGTTTTTTGTTTTTTTTACAAATTTAGAAGCATTTATCCTTGGGGTGTATATAAACCCTGTTATTCAATGTCAAAAATAGCTAAGCAGCAATTCCCCTTTAACATTATTCCTTATATTTAATTGTATTGTTTAAAAAGATAACTGTGTATATTTAATCATAATGGCTCCGTATTTCACACTTGATAGGCCACTGCTGGGGCTTGAACCCAGAACTCATCTCACATTGTAAGATGCATTTTTCAATTAAACTACAATGACTGTATCGTGTGAAGTGGAGCCAACATACACCCACATAAGTGAAAAAATCATTACGTCGATATATTTGTCCTGGGCGTTTCCCGACATGTCGCATAACTGTTTACAACAAAAGATGTATACATAGATAAATATACATACATGTAAATGGGAAAAAATGAACCATCTATTTTTAATTTTTGCTTCATATATACACATTTCCTAGCCATGATTTATAATTATATCATGTTGAAATCATTTTTAGACAGAATATTACTGAAACTGCAATAAACAATAAGATGGATAGATATAATGTTTACTTTTATCTAGTACAATGAACAAATGTTCTTCCGATGCCATTTTCACTAAGGTATAGGTATTGAATCCTGATATATATACGACTAAAAATGAACATCTAAACAGCAGTATTTTACATGAAGAGTACTCACAAAACCACAACAATAATACTCAATGAATGGGCTGTCCGAAATCCGAAAAATATGTACACTACAATAACAAGACGTTAATACAAAATATGCACGTTAACATTATTCAAGATATGAAAGCAATATATCAAGGGATATAGGAAATATTTGGGGTGGTACGCACACTTTAACAAAGAGTCAGTGTGCGAATTTCACATTTGAAACCACTAGCCCGTTCGGGCTACCAGATGGAATTTTTCACTAGCCCGAACCAAAGTTTACTAACCCGAACTGTTTATCACAAGTTTTTAAAATAAGTTTATATTTTTGCGGTTCTGGGTAGATTTTATTGCAGGTAGGGTGTAATTGATGAGGATTGCAACTAACAGTTGATCCCAATTAACTGGAAATGTTATTATAATATTTCATTTTCAATGACACAATACGATTATAATATTTATGTATGACGATATTCGTCAATCAATACCTTACATGCAGTCAAGATGCAAAGGTTTATATCCAGTCTGTAAATAATTTTAGATGTCAATTGTCCCAAATTTGAAATCCGAAACATTTAGCCGAAAGTCTTAGGCCGTATGATAAAGCGAATAGAGGGCAGTGTCTCCTCCCCCTAGCTTACTGTTTTTTTTTATAGTCTTTCTAGGTCCAATTCTGGTGAGTACAATGTGAAAAATTATCAACCAGACCATCCGTAACATCGCATGTGTATTCATCATTCTAGATATTTTTTTATCAAGAATGTCGAAAATAAATTAAAATCGACAGATAATACCGTATCCGGAAACAACTGTCCAAAAACAATCAATGTAAGTCCTTGCACGTGAAATAAAATATGCATAACGTTTGACTGCCAAAACTGAAAACCAGTAAAAAGTAACCAAGCAACTACGCTATCAATATATAATTTGGTTGACATATTCTATTAAAATATGATATTGCAATGCGTTAATTCGTCAATAGATCATTACAAATCCAAGATGGCGGACATTTAAAACATTTGTAGACTTGTATGGTTTTCTGAAAGTACAGCAAATTTAACAACCTGGGTAGATCCGCATTTTATTTGCACGGTATCAAAAAAAAATTGTCATTCAAACTCTCGTCATGTCAACATAATCGGAAGGGTGAGGAAACGCGATACGAAGCTAAATAAACCCTCTAAGGTATGGTTCAAACGATGGATGAAAATAATATTTTTGAGCATTTTTAATTTCAAAAGTTCGAAAAATCAATAGCCCAATCGGGCTAGTACCCATTGAAATTCAGTAGCCCGAAACAAGATCAACTAGCTTCGGGCTAGTGCGAATTTCGAACATTGTAGAGTTATCAATAATATGCATATTCTACATGGAAAAAGTGTCATAATTCTTATAAAATGCAAGTGATACAGTTGTCTGCTCTTGTATTTAGGTTGGGGTCATGTTGGTTAAGAAATATGCAAAATATGGAAGCAATATGTCAAGGGACATAGGAAATATTTGGGGTGGTACGCAAACTATAACATTTGCACGCTAACGCCAATGCCGGGGTGAGTAGGATAGCTCCACTTTATATATTTCATATATAATAGTCGAGCTAAAAAGTAAATATACTATATTATTAACAACAAGCTTACCTCAATCACAACTTTAATGCAATGCTTATAACAATAAAGTTACAATGATATTTCATTGATTAAAACTAACTTATTACTATTGGTTGCCTGCACTGGCAACCATCTTTAGTATTTTGGTTGCCCAGATAAAGAATAACGAGCCCAGAAATATGTACATGTGTATATTATACTTTCTTTTAATAAAATAATAGATAATTAAATAAATTTGCTGACATTGCACTACTCAATGTTTGATGTTTTATTATGAGCCTGAATTTAATTATTTCCTATTCCTAAATAATGAATGTTATTTAACTAGTATTGATCCATGGTGGTCAATTGTTATTCAATTTTTATTGCACTGAATTGTTTTAAGCTTTAAAAAAAAAACAAGTTGCCCGGCCGGACTATCAACTTTGGAAATTGAGTTGCCCAGGCCAAAACTACTTGTCCTGGGCTCACGGGAAACCACTAATTGTCATCCCTGTATACCCTTTCATTTTCTGTTCTTCCATCCTATTCTCAAAATGAATTTTAAACCACAATACTTTATAATAACATTTGTATTGAATGCTAACCATATTATGACCCAAAAAACAATTTTACAAACCCGTAATCCAGTCGCAGCGAGTTTTTTTTATTTAGTTTACCATTATCAGTGTTCTCTGTAAGACCGGCAGCGGGCCATTTCGCCGGTTACATTTACTCTAGACGCCAACTACTTTCCCCAAGTATATCAAGTAAAATGTCACAAATGCTTTAGTTTTACTGCATTGTTGCTGGCCATATAACTGGCTACTCAATTTTTTTTGGAAAACACTGAATTATGCATGACAAACACACAAAACTTAAAATCTTAGATTTGTTTTTAAAATAAATTGACACTTACAGCTTGTCGTCATTAAAATCCCAAGATTCAAATAATGTTCCACGAGATACGTCAACAATTGCTTAATCAAATGAATGAAAAATAAAAGTAAACAAAGCCGGATTTTACATAAATTCCAGGTTGATAAACACAACAAGGTAAAGGTACCTTGTAGTCGGTGAGATATAATAATAATACAGTTAGTAAGGCTCGTACCCTGGGTACGGTAAATATACTAAAATGTACCCGGGAATTTTAACACTTAATCGGTTGTTGTCGGCTATTTTGTACAAATATTAATATATGGTCACATTTATGTCAATTTTCTGTTAAATGGCATTTATATTATCAAAACTCATTGTTAAAATCAATAATGTGATTTAATTTTAAATCTTAAATTGTTTAAAGTCGCGTCATTGTATGACGTCGTCAAGTATAATATTTTCCGCGACATCGCACGTTCACTTTTTACCGTCATAGATTTTTTTAAAGAAACATTATTTGGTTACCAAGGTCCGTTAAATGGGGAACACCATATTCGGTATTTATATTATGTTTTAACAATTAATTAATGCTGTGTAATAAATATTGTTTAAGATATTTCTATATTTATTGAAAATGTTTCAAAATGTTATTTATGAAACATCTTATTCTAATGAGTGTATGCTATTATATTATACTTTGAAAAGCATATCTGTTGTACTATAATCTTATTATTCATTTATTACTGTTAATTTCATTTATTGTAGAGAATCGTCAATGTTACATCTAGTCGCCAATGCTTGTTGTCAGTGTTAGTCTTAAATGCTTGTGATCATTGTCGTCGATGTTAGTCGTCAATCCTTATTGTCATTATACATGAAGGAAATAAAAGCAGAAACAGAGACGTATTCTTGATTACTTGCTTATTCCTACGGCGTCCTCTCAACACTCATACTAAAAAGCATGTTGATGCAGATTTTTTAAAAGAGAAGTTTGTTTAAGGTAAACAATATTGTTTTACGTTAATCGGTAGCATGTTTAACGACATCGGATTTTTGGCGGATATACAACTCGGATACAATCTAATATTTGCGGGTATGTTTAAGTTTATTTACCGTACCCAGGGTACATGTAAGTAAAATTAAGAGTACCCGGGGTACATGTACCGGTAAGTAGTACCCGAGCCGAGAATGATCAATCGAGCCTTAGTAAGTGAGTGATGGTGTATGGGATAACATGCACTGAGGGTGTATATTTTTCACGAACAAGTCAATTGAAGGTGTTAGAGATGCATTGATCCATAAGATTTAAAAGGGTAATTAACCACGGGCTTATTAAAATTAAACTGATGACATTACATTGTACCGGCTGTTTATTGTTGTATACTGTAAGCTTGCAATATTTTAAATAATGTAAACAACTTACCTTGTATTAAGTTGGCACATTGTTGTCAGGTGTAGAAACTTTTTATACTTATTTCTGTTTAGTTGCACTGGCTGAACCAAAAGAATTATGTAGTCGTTTCTAAATAATCACGAAACAACCTACTAATGCATATATGCTTGCCAGTTACTGAGTTTGTGCATTTCCATTCATTATCGGCCTTGGCAAACAGCGTAGAATCAGAGACGCCGTGTGATGTCTGCTATTTCGTTACACTGAAGATTTTCATATCCGCGGGTGTTTTTATGTCAAATGTTATGGTTTTTCAATAGATCGTATACTTATCTACAAAACAGCGAATGAGCATTCACTTTACATCATTTCTGATGATCTTATTTTGTAAATAATTTCTGAGCGTTAATTCCTACGTTGCTATGTCGTCAGCCATTTTGACGGTTGCTTTGTTTACTTTCGGTTTCCACTACAAACGAAATTAATTGATTTGCTGCTTGCGTTTTTTATTGATTAAATAATAACTTATTAAACCCTAATAATGTAATTGTCTGAATATCATTTATATTCAAGATATTATCGGATAAACAGAATACCATTCTAATACCAGTGTGTACTTACATTTATCTCGGAAAGCCTAGCCGTGTAAACCTTTCTTTAACTCGTCGCACTCAATACGTTGAATAACACATAGATTTATGTCATGTTCATTAAAAAACCACAATGTGCACAAAAGACATGCATGTGTACTACCGATTGATATTCAAACACAATTATTACGCCTTTTTTTATCGATTAAACGCCTAACTGAATTAATAACGCGTAACGTCAGTTTCTTTGTTTCGTAGCAAGATGGAAGCTAGCCTAAGCGCTTTTCATGACGTCACGCGCGCGTGCCCTTTCCCATAAAAATATTTAAACGCAAAATACTCGAAAACTTGATTTTTCCCAGGTATAACGCCTACGCCAACAGGTAGATCGCATTCTGGTCCATATACATGTCAAATTTTAGCAAACGTGTTCGGCCAGTTTTCAAGAAACTCAAATCGCAGTGATTTGCCTCAGCTTAACGAAACTTAGCCCCCCTTATCATTCGTTCGATTGAACGTCATCAATGATGACGTCCAATACATCACTCATTCCATAAATACTAGACTTGCGACACCTTAAGGGTTTCGCGGGATGGAATGAGTGGGGAGATCATATTTTACAATTTTCAGCTTCCGGACGCAAGGACCCTCTGGACGTGAAACACCAGCTTTCCAACACTATATGATTCCAGTTCCAAAGCACATATTGCATTAGTTTAAGGAGAAGAACATAAAACGGCATATTCACAAATCTCTGGAAAACAAACAGTGCTAAAAAATATTTTAAGTAGTCATTTACTATTTAATTGATTATGTCCTCTGATTGTTGCATTTTTAATTTAAATATGTGTTCCTATACTAGACTTGCGACACCTTAAGGGTTTCGCGGGATGGAATGAGTGGGGAGATCATATGTTACAATTTTCAGCTTCCGGACGCAAGGACCCTCTGGACGTGAAACACCAGCTTTCCAACACTATATGATTCCAGTTCCAAAGCACATATTGCATTAGTTCAAGGAGAAGAACATAAAACGGCATATTCACAAATCTCTGGAAAACAAACAGTGCTCAAAAATATTTAAAGTAGTCATTTACTATTTAATTGATTATGTCCTCTGATTGTTGCATTTTAATTTAAATATGTGTTCCTATATGCATTTATTGTTGTTTTGACTTAAAAAACTAAAATGGATGCCCATTCTTAGTTTGCTGTCTTAGTCTACCCTAAAATTATACATGTTTCTTGCATAATTGAATTATCAAAAACTGCATACTTGTAAAGGCATTGTCAGAGTTATTTGGTTAGGTTAGAGACAAAGTAAAGCAAATATATTTATTTTTCTTAAAATGAATCATCCTCTGAAGCCCCCACTGGGATTCAAACCCAGATCTCTTTCCTCTGGGAAGGAAAGTATTCTATCTTGAAATACAAGGGCAAGTAAGAGGACAATTTGCAATTTTAAACCTATAAACATATAAACTTAATTTTTCACATGACCTTAGAAACAACACAGACATCTCCGAATCTGAAATACATTACAGTTACAATTCAGGTTTTTAGTATTGTGCATTGTACACAATGGCATTGGTAGGCAAAAAAAAAGACACATGGGGACAAATAGAGCGTGATCATTTATATTTGAACGATTATATTTAGACTTTATTTTTCAACGTGCCAGCAAGCTGTTCTACTCAAACAAATACATTAAAAAACAAGCCAGAAATACATCAATTCCAAATAAACAACATAAAAAAATAACCATAATGGTATTTGTCCTAGAAAACTAACACGTTGACACATTAAATAAACATTAAATTAAATGCAATTTCATTGTTTGCATCATAAAATTGTGTAAGCCTTTGTATTTCGGTGTTTAATTGCCCCTTTGTTCTGCATAATTCGATTATCTCTTTTTAATCAGATATTGTCCAGACTTAATTAACAACATGGTGTCATAAAACACACTGGGTGGCAGTCTGGCCATTAAACACAATTGATGATGCCACCATGTCTTCACTTTCTGGTAGTAAGTATAAAGCAGTCATTTGGTTGAATAATTAATCGACGACATACTTAAGTTGAATGGTACAAGGTCCCCCTGGGTACTACTCCTCTCTACTCCAGGTACTTTGAAGTATACTTCAAAGCACCCAGGGTACGGGGAAGTATACTTCAAAGTACCAGGGGTACGGGCAAGAAGTACCCAGAAAAATTTGTACCCAATTTTGTTTGGTACCTAATTTTTTTTGTACCCACATTTTTTTCTTGCTCACAATATTCGTACCCATTTTGTTTACGTACCCAAATTTGTTTTTGTACCCCAATTGTTTTGTTTTTGTAACCAAAATTTTAGTACCCACATTTTTTTCGTACCCATATTTTTCTTACCAAAATTAAAAGAAATTTGCAACCATTTTTTTTTATTTTGTACCCATATGTGAAAAATTTAGGTACGAAAATTTTGGGTAAGAAAAAAAAATGTTGGTACTAAAATTTTGTTTACCAAAAAAATGTGTGAAATCAAATTTTGGGTACGAACAAAATTAGGGTACAAAAAAAATGTGGGTTCGAATATTTTGGGCATGAAAAAATTAGTATACCCGGGGTATGAGTAAGTAGTATCAAGGGGGACCTTGACCCATTCAGCGTTCCTTATGGTCTGCAAATCTGGGCAGTATATTTCGCTAATCTGGGCTGTATGGTTTGTGTCGTTTGGTATGAATGTTCAAGTATTTTTTTACTTGTTAGTGGTACACCGAACAGTATTCAAATCTAAAAATATGCCATATTTTTGTTTTACTCTGTTAGTAACAAGAGGGCCATAGGGCCCAGGCGCTCACCTGAGACCCTAAGAAACTAAACTATTGGCATCAAAAATGAAAGTTCTTTATGAAATATAAATGCTTAATTTATATACCCAATATTAATTTTGAAGTTAAATGTTCATACCGATGTTCATGAATATTAGAACAAACAAAGTGAATTCTATGGTATAAACATGTTTTTTTGTACTTTTTTGCAACGCGTTTTATTTCTTTTCTAACCTAATTTGATTTAATATAGCATATAAGCTAAGTTTATTGTTAAATATGTTCTGCACATTCTTCCATTTTTTTAAATTAAAACACCGTTATGGCTAAATTGGGTGATTTACTGCTGAAAATACGAATCATGCATGGTGCATTTTTATTTAAAAAAGTAAACGGTAAATGTCTCTATTTCTTGGTATTTTTGCTGTATATAGTGTATCTTTAAAAACTAAGTTCAAAATATTACTTAAAATAATACTATGTTGAATTTTATAAAACTTTGTTTTTAACCAACCCAAGTTCTACTTGGCTGAAACTACTTACATTTCATGGCGCTATGCCCTAGATAACAAGTTATAAGAAGAGATGAGTTTGTCAGAAACACAATAACCCCTATTGCGCCACTTTGAAGCCATATTTTGACCTTTGACCTTGAAGGATGACCTTGACCTTTCACCACTCACAATGTGCAGCTCCATGAGATATACATGCATGCCAAATATCAAGTTGCTATCTTCAATATTGCAAAAGTTATGACCAAGGTTAAAGTTTTGGGACACACACAATGAATGACTGACTGACTGAATGACACTGAGTGACAGACAGGCCATAAACAATATACCCCCGATCTTTCAATCCGGTGACTTAAAAAGATAATTGTCTTTAAAAGGATACTTATTTCATCTTGTTTAAACTGTTAACACCTTTACTGCATCTGTACACACCAACAGCATGCCCATATTTGGAAATCTGCATGAATTATTGGAACTTTAATATACTCTAGTGGTGCAAATAAACTAGATAAAAGCCGAGCGTGGGGGTGGTTTAAAAAAACTAGAGCACCGCATAACAGGTGCCACGCTCGGCTGCGGATGTAGTTTTTAATAAATTAAAGTTTGTCAGATTATTATTTTTTTAGAGGTCATAGTGACCTTGACTTTTGACCCAGTGACCCAAAAATGGGTGTTGCATGTATAACTCATCAAGGTGCAGCTACATGTGAAGTTTCAAAGTTGTAGGTTGAAGCACTTTGATTTAAGAGCCAATGTTCAAAACCTTAACAAAATGTAAAGGTTTTAGCACGACGCGGAAGGCGGACGACGAGCTGGCTATGACAATACCTCAGATTTTCTCCGAAAACAGCCAAGCTAAAAATCAGTAGAATTTTTTAAAAGCATGCAAAGCCTACCTAAAAATGTGCATGTAGTTCAGTGGAATGATGCTGATTAAGAAAATAATACATTAATTATATTTGGATAGGTGCCCATTATGTGTGCGCTACCTTAAATAAAAAAATTTGTGTCGTGTAGTCTTCACGCTGGGACAATTTGTTTTGCTCACAAATACTTGTAACTGATAATTTAGTGTTGCCAAGTTGACAATATTATATTGACTTATGTTCAAGCCGTACTGCTGCATAGACAAACTAACTAAATGTTGCAATTTATTTATAAAACCTTCAGTTGGGAATTTGTTGACAGCCATTGGGAAATTGTTTTTTTTCCCCAAATGGGAAAGTGCCAATTTCCTGTACTTTACAAAGAAAGAAACAAATTGCTGATTTCAGCTTTATAATAGGAGTCAAAAACATATATATGTATATATATAGTGTAAACAACAAGCTTACTCCAATCACAACTTAAATGGGCCTTTTCACCTTCGGGTAAATTGACAAAATTGAAAAAAGTTGTTTCAGATTCGCAAATTTTCGTTATTTATGATATGTGTGAGGAACAGCAATACTGAACATTTACCATGCTGTAAAATAGGCAGTATATGCATATTTTTACAATTTAAAAAGTTGAAAATTATAAAGCGTTGCAAGGTGAAATGAATTAATAATTATAAGAGTTCTGTTGTTGTCGTTATATTTTGTGAAACTACGAGGATTGCTTATATAAAGTATAAAATACATCTTAATTTGTATTAGGAAGGATGTCCAAGTGGTCTAAGTGTTAGACTTTTTTCTCCAGAACTCCAGGGGTCAGAGGTTCAAGCCCAGGTGCTGAGGGTTACCTTTTTTATTTTTGAAATTTTATTCTTTAAATTTAACTGGAGCTTTTGAAATCCAATGTTTACATTTATCAATATAAAGCATTTAATTACAAACTTCAAAACATGCCAAAATCTTTGAAAAGGCCCCTTTAAATGCAATGCTTATAACAATACAGTTACAATGGTATGCACTTTCATTTTCTGTCCTTCCATCCCTTTCTCAACATTTATTTTAAACCACAATATTTTTTAATAACATTTGTATTGAATGCTAACCATTTCAACCCAAAAAACGTTTACAAAGCCATAATCCTGTCGCAGCGAGTTATTTTATTTAGTGTTCTCTGTAAGTACCGGCAGCCGGCGAAATTGCCGGTTACATTTACTCTAGATGCCGGCTAATCCCCAAATAAATAAAGTAAAATGTCACAAATGCTTTCGTTTCACTCCATAGTTGCCAGCCATATAACTGGCTACGCAAATTTTTCTGGAAAACACTGAATTATGCATGACAAACACACAATACTAAAATACATTTTAGATTCATTTGTAAAATAAAATGACACTTCCATGAGCTTGTCGTCATTAAAATCCAAAGAGTCAAATAATTTCCCACGAGATACACCAAAAATTGCGTTATCAATTGAATGAAAAATAAAAGTAAAGAAAGCTGGATTTTACATAAATTTCAGGTTGATAAACACAACAAGGTAAAGGAAGTCGATGAGATATAATCATTATACAGTTAGTAAGGCTCGATTGGTCATTGTCAGCTCGGGTACTACTTACATGTTTCCCAGGTACTCTTAAGTATACTTACATGTATCCTGAGTATGGTAAATATACTAAAACTTACCGGGGAATTTTAACGCTAAATCTGTTGTTGTCAGCTATAAAAATTCATTTTGTTCACATATATGTCAATTTTCTGCTAAATGGCCTTTATATTATCGAAACTCATTCTCAAAAAGCATTTTGATGCAGATTTTTTAAAAGATAAGTTTGTTTAAGGTGATCATTTTACGGTAATTGGTAGCGCGTTTTACGACATGGGATTTTGGGCGGATATACAACTCATGTCCAGTCAAATATCACCGTGTACGTTTAAGTATATTAACCGTATCCGGGGTACATGTAAGTATACTTAAGAGTACCCGGGGTACATGTAAGTAGTACCCGAGCTGACAATGACCAATCTAGCCTTAGTAAGTGAGTGATGGTGTATGGAATATACACCCTCAGTAATTTCATACCATGAAATAACATGCACTGAGGGGTGTATACACCATCACTTTCTAACAGTGTAAAAGGGATTTAAAATTTTGCTAAAAACAAGTGGCCCTGCAGGTCCACCTGAGTACAAAATGAAGTCGCCCATACTGATTTTGTGGTTGGCTTGATTCTTAAAAATTAAATGAGTTCTGTATAATGATTCTTTGTTTTAAGCTATCAATTGTTTACTTAACTATACTTCTGATCCATGGATCATGATCATGATAAAGCTTGCAATGTACATAGATATACATGTAACTTGTATAGCTCTCATTTGTTGAATACATGTATAATTTATTTAAAATACTCTATTGACTCACTGGATTAAATGAATGTTATTAACTTAAATTATCAAAATTTATTTAGTTAAATCAATTTTGAATGTTAATTATGACATATACAAACATGTAGCTATTTTTAGTCCCAAAAGCGTTTCTGACTTTTTATACACACAAGGCACATGATTACATAAAATAAGCTGGTGTGAACGTTACAACAATGCATATATTTTGTGTGTAAGAAACAAAGAACAAAACTTGATTCCATAAATTACATGTTGTCTGCGTGAAACGCATGGGCTTATTGATTGCTATAATTTTTAAAACTTTGTAGTGTAGAGAACCTTGAGATCTTTACTTTTGGTATAAAAAATCGTAGCTTGTGTTAACTAAATTTCAGTGCCTACTATATCGCAAACAGTGTTTAATTTGTAAGATCAGTATTGAATCAAAATTATTCACTGTATTCACACCTTCCACGAGCACTGCATGTAACTCAGGTGCTAATGTGTGGCACGCTTTTTTTGTGCTGATGACATGAAACTGTTACAATGCAAGGGTGTTGAGCATTCGGCCGACTTGTTTGTCGCTCTATTAGGGTGTAGACACCATGACGGGGTGAACAACTGGATTAAACTGGATTCATTCATGGGCGTTTAGAAAGCGATTTTTATGTCAATGAAAATGCAGTTGCCAGATCGGGCTAGTAATTTGGAAATTGAATTTGCCCGAGGCTTATATGAAGTCGCAAATGCGAGCGGGCAACCGTAATTTTACACCCCTGTGTTAGTTATAATAAAAAAAATCATCGTTTATATAAAAATACTAATTAACCATTAGCATGAAAATAAATGTGGTTTTAATACTTATAACCGTAATTTAAGTTATCAAAGGTGTGAGTGTGCTACATGTAGTGTGTATAATTTTTCATGAATAAGTCAATTCAACGTGTTAGAGGTGCATTGATTCAACCATAAGATTAAAATGGGTGATTAAAAACCAGGCGTACAATGCTGAAAGGAAGAGTGTTCAAATTAATGAAAACAATAATATTAAAACAATGACATTAATCGATTATAATTACCAGCTGATGATGGTAACGAAAGTGATCGCAGAGATTCTAATATACACTTTTTCAATTAATGCTATTTTCAGACGTCTGGTTCCTTTGCCGTTTGTTATGGTTCATATAATGTATAATACTGTATAAAGTCCAAATGAATCCTAAGCTTGCAATATTGTAAATGATGTAAACCACTTACCTTGTATTAAGTTGGCACTTTGTTGTCCGGTGTAGACACTTTAAATACTTATTTCTGTTGAGTTGCATTGGCTGAACCACAAGAATAATGTAGTCCTTTCTAAGAAATCACGAAACAACCAACTTATGTATATGTTTGCCAGTTACTGAGTTTGTGCATTTCCATTCATATTGTTAAATACCTGCAATTTCGTACGCTGAAGATTTCAGAAATGATCAAAGGCTCTGGGAGTCCGTTTAATTGGACTAGGTTGTTTCTGATTGAGTCGTGGGTTCATGTTGAGTCGTGTTTATAAAGATCGCATGAAATGACATGATAGAACGTTCTTTCACACTGTAGTTCGTTCAGGCAAAAAGGGTATTTTCCATTGTTCTGTTTACATTTTTTGCAAATGGCGGACTGATATTTAATTTTTCTTAGCATATTCAATTGATAAAAAAAAACTCAAATGGATGTCTATTCTTAGTTTGCTGTCTTATTGTACCCTCAAATTATAAATGTTTCTTCAATAATTGAATTTTCAGAAACCATATTCTTTAAAATAAATTTTCAAAGTTATTTGGTTAAAGCCACACACTTTGAAATGAAATACATGTTAATCAATACATAAAGATGCAATTTAAAGTGTGCAAAATTGTCATTTAATCTATAGCCTAGGTAGAAAGTAATTTATTATTTTTTTATTTAAAAACAGTAAGTAGGATTTCTATATACGTATTCTCATATTTTGACCAAGGCAATTATTTTTTAGTTTTAAAGCGCAAAATAGACGGATTTCTACCTTGTAACCACCAGATACATTGTATATTCTAATTGGCATAGATAAAATTAAATCTATAGCCTAGTTACAAAGTAATATATTATTGTTCAAACGGTACCGCTTTTAAACTGAAAGTAGGATTTGTAGACATTTACGTCTATTTCTACAAACGCGATTATTTTTAAGTTTTAAAGCGCAAAAAAGACGGATTTCTACCTTGTAATCACCAGATATATTCTAAATGGCAAAGATAAAGATATGTTTCTTATTTATACTTAAATTTACTATGCCATGCAGTTAATTTTAAGGTGTGTGGCTCAAAGTCATTTAAAAAGATGAGCAAATATAATCATTTTTCTAAAAATAAATCATCCTCTGAAGCCCCCACTGAGATTCAAACTCAGACCTCTCTCCTCTGTGAAGGAAAGTATTCTATCTTGAAATACAAGGGCATGTAAGAGGAAAGTCAGCTATTTTAAATTTATCAACAAATAGATTTAAACAATATTTATATGGTATTAAAATATGCAAATATTAATGTAATATGACCAGAATTGGAGGTTCAAATCTTTGTAACTTTATTGTTCAAAGCAAAGAATTAAAGTTAAAATTGATGTACATGTAAGCATGTTGTTAATACTAAATTGAGTTTTTTTATGACTCCTTCGCTTCTGTATAGTATGAAATACATATCTCGTGTAACATAATTTCATGTAAACTCTGGACTTTAATGACGACAAGTTGGATGTATGGTTTCCTGTATTGTGTTTTAGGTCAGAATGGTTAACATTTTATACTTGACAAAGATTTGAACCTCCAATTCTGATCATCCGTCTCTTTCTCAAAATTTATTAAAAACCACACTATTTTTTTTAAAACTTGTGTATCAAATGCTAACCATTCTTACCTAAAACATGATTAAGGAAACCGAAATATTGACACAGCGAGTTATTTTATTCTTATGGAAGATTAAATTATGCATGACAAAAATACAATCGGAAATATTTTTTACAATCTCTTGATGCTTTAAAAATATTTTACTGTTAAATAAAATAACACGTCTGACTTGTCGTCATTAAAATCCAGAGTTTGAATGAAATTACGTTACACGAGATACGCATTTCATACCATATAAGAGCAAAGGAGATATTAAGAACTTAATTTAGTATAAGCGACACGCTTACCTAAATTTAAACTTTAATCCAATTCTTAAAACAATAAAGTTGCAAGATACAGTAACATGCACGCACTTCCATTTTGTGTGTTTTTTTTTCGTTCCATTTTGTCAAAATTTATTTACAACCACACTCATTCTTAATAACATTTGTATCAAATGCTTACCATAACAAAGCCGTAATCCTGTCGCTGTAAGTTATTTTATTCCTATGAAAATTTAAATTATGCATGACAAACACAAAATCCAAAATAATTTTGGAATATTTCTATGCTTTAAAAAATATTTAACTGCACGGCCGACTTGTAGTCATTAAACCCAGAGTTTAAATGAAAATACGCCACACGAGATATATATGTATTTCATATCAAGTCATGTGTGCTGAATTAATGTTACTCAGCTTTACATATTCTACCATTTATTAATTAAACAGAACCTTGTCAAGTTGACGATGCTTATAATTTGAGAAGTTAATGATTTATAATCATCGAGGGGGGTATTCCAGACGTAAAACATTGCATCATTACATGGAAAACAGCTGCACAACTGTATGCGAAAGGTAAAACAGTATATTCTATCGAGAACTAACTTGCAATTTGCATAGCAACGTCCGAAATGTGCAAACTCCGACATCTATTTCGATATTTATAAATTCAAGATATAACGTTAACTGAACTGTTATACAGAAATCAAACTATAAAACTTGTGTTTTGATAAAAAAAATAAGCAAAGCAAACCAAAAAAAATTACCCTTTTAACGGCAAAACGATTAATTTATCCAATATTCAACACATGTATTTCCATTCAAATTATGCCCTTGAACTTTAACGGTTGATTGTCGTTTCGTGCCAATACCAGTTCGTGCCACTAATATTTGTGTTGTTTATTTTTAAAGGTAAGTTTCGTGAGAAATAAATGTGTTTGAAAACTTTCTCGCATGGTAATGGTATATAAAATTCAACTCATCGGACAAATTCAAGAACACAATGACACTTACCAAGTTTTCTGAACAACCGTACACAGCGCAAAATGCGGGAGCCGCGTGATGTCTATTTCCATATCCACGGGTGTGTTTATGTCAAATGCTAGTGTTTTTCAATAGATCGTATACTTATCTAAAAAACGGCGAAGTAGCGTTCACTTTAATTATTTTGATGATGTTATTTTGTAAATACTTTCTCGCGTTCTTTTCGAACGTTCATTGGCAGCCATATTGAATGTTGGTTGTATACTTCCGAAATTATGTGTTTTAATGACTCTCAAAAATGTTTTTAGTGCAGAAATTGTATTTTTAAGTATCAATTTCTCGGATTTATTTTATATATTTTGTTAACTTATTTGCGTTTAAATTTGATTGTTTGTTGTTTACTTGCGAACTATTTTTCATGTGTACGCTAGTGGATATGTAATCAGGTTACCATATTTACATTAATGGAATTTAACTGTTGTTTGTTTTTGTTTGTTTTGTTAATATTTTCTAAACGGGTTCAGCTATGTATGTTAAACGCAATATGAATTTATTTATTAATTTGGGAATAAAATCGCAATATGTATTAATTAAAATCAAATTTGAAGTGTCTATCGCGTGAATTGTCTCCTTGGGTTGAATTGTGTTTGGGTTGCTATTAACGCTATTAACGCTTCCGGCGAGAACTCATTTTATAGCGATTGCGCAATAAAAAACACCACTTTTTCGTAATTTTATCAAAAACTGGACTTTTCCCAGATATGACGAATACGCCATCGTGTAGATCGAGTTCTGGTCCATATACATGTCAAATTTCAGCAAAAGTTACAGACCAGTTTTCAAGACTCCCAAATCGCTGCTATACGCTGGAGCTTAAAGAATTTTAGCCCCCTTTATCATTCGTTCGATTGAACGTCATCAATGATGACGTCCAATACAGCACTCATTCCATATGCATTTATTGTTGCAGGGGTTTTTCTGCCTATTTTGGGAAAAGGAGTCTGACCAAATTGGGAATTTTTTATCGACAAAATTGGTCATTTTGGGAATTTTTGCTTCGATGAAACGGCTCATTTGGGAACAAACTGTGAATTAATCATGCTTAAATAATTCAGTGGTTTAAAAAATAAATTTGTTTTTATTTGGTTATTTTGTCTTCTTTATGTAAACAGATGCAATATTGGGCATGTTCAATGTTAATTCAAGTACTGCAGTTTTGTTTTTCAGTTACAGTTACACTCTGTGATAAGAACTGAACAGTCAAAACCTTATAGCAAATATTTTTGACCAAAACAAACACTGGTTAGTCACACAAGTTATAAGACATTTCATTCTTAAAAAAAAAAAAAAAAAAAAAAAAAAATTTTTTTTTTTTTTTTTTGGAAATTGGGATTTTTTTTTATAATTTCGGTTTGGGATCGGGTCCGTTTGCTTTGGGAGTGCCTCCGTTGTCCGGAGGCGCAGACAGTGCTGAAAAACCCCTGTGTTGTATTGACTTAAAAAACTAAAATGGATGCCCATTCTTAGTTTGCTGTCTTAGTCTACCCTAAAATTATACATGTTTTTTTGCATAATTGAATTATCAAAAACTGCATACTTTTAAAGGCATTGTCAGAATTAATTGGTTAAGTTAGAGACAAAGTAAAGCAAATATATTCATTTTTCTTAAAATGAATCATCCTCTGAAGCCCCCACTGGGATTCAAACCCAGACCTCTTTCCTCTGGGAAGGAAAGTATTCTATCTTGAAATACAAGGGCAAGTAAGAGGACAATTTGCAATTTTAAACCTATAAACATATAAACTTAATTTTTCACATGACCTTAGAAACAAAACAGACATCTCTGAATCTGAAATACATTACAGTTACAATTCAGGTTTTTAGTATTGTGCATTGTACATGAATGTTTAAGTATTGTATTTATCCTTAGTACACAGAACTGCCTAAAGATGCGTAAAATACCAGTTTTCAAATCTGAAAATATCCCATGTGTTTGTTTTAGTGTGTAAGTATCCCTATTTTATTTCAATAAAGCAGTTTTTCCTTCTCCTGAAAATTTAACTAAATGTCAGTTATGCTACTTTTTACATTCAGCAAATGACATGTGTCAGTAATGTCAATTTTGAAAATTTGGTAAAAACATTATTTTTACCAAAAAGGTAGACTTAATATTATTAAACAGTTGATGTATGTCACCTATATAAAAAACACAAAAATGGGAAAGAAATAAAATGTATAAAAATGTCATTTACATGACTTATAACATTAAGTAGACGATATAGCTTTGATACTTAAGGATAAGAGTAGACCTTAACACAAATAGGATAAGAGTAGACCTGAACACAAAATTTACCCAAATTTTCAATTTTCTAACTATAAAAGGGGGCAAAAAAACAGAAAAAAATGGGTAAGAAAAAATGTGTGTACGAAAACAATTGGGAAAGAAAAAATTATGCCGAAAACAATATATGCTACAATAGCTTGGGGTCTTGACCACCAAAACGGCTTGGATTTTAATTATGCTGAAATAACTCGGGGTCATGACCACCAAACTGGCTTAGAATTAAATTATGCTGAAATAGCTCAGGATCTTGACCACCAACCTGGCTTGCATTTTTATTATGCTGAAAAAGCTAGGGGTCTTGATCACCAAACTGGCTTGGATTTTAATTATGCTGAAATAACTCCGGATCTTTACCACCAAACTGGCTTGGATTTGAATTATGCTCATAGTTTGGGTTCTTGACCACCACACTGGCTTGCATTTTAATTATGCTGAAATAGCTCAGGATCTTGACCACCAAACTGGCTTGGATTTTAATTATGCCAAAATAGTTCAGGATCTTTACCACCAAACTGGCTTGGATTTTAAATATGCGGAAATAGCTCGAGGTCTCGGCGATGAAACTGGCTATGGTTTCAATTATGCTGAAAAAGCTCGGGTTCTTGACCACCAAACTGGCCTTGATTTTAATTATACCGAATTATACCTGACTTTAATTTTAAATATGCTGAACTAGCTCAGGGTCTCCCCCACGAAACTGGCTAGGATTTTAATTATGCTGAAAAAGCTTGGGGTCATGACCACCAAACTGGCCTGGATTTTAATTATACCAAAAAAGTTCAGGATCTTGAACACTAAACTGACTTGGATTTTTATTATGCTAAAAAAGCTCGGGGTCTTGACCACCAAACTGGCTTGGATTTTAATTATACCGAAATAGTCCAGGATCTTGACCATTAAACTGACTTGGATTTTAAATATGCGGAAATAGCTCGAGGTATCGGCGATGAAACTGGCTATGGTTTAAATTATGCTGAAAAAGCTCGGGTTCTTGACCACCAAACTGGCCTTGATATTAATTATACCAAAGTATACCTGACTTTGATTTTAAATATGCTGAAATAGCTCAGGGTCTCCCCCACGAAACTGGCTAGGATTTTAATTATGCTGAAAAAGCTTGGGGTCTTGACCACCAAACTGGCCTGGATTTTAATTATACCGAAAAAGTTCAGGATCTTGAACACTAAACTGACTTGGATTTTTATTATGCTAAAAAAGCTCTGGGTCTTTACCACCAAACTGGCTTGGATTTTAATTATACCGAAATAGTCCAGGATCTTGACCACTAAACTGACTTGGATTTTAATTATGCTGAAATAGCTCGGGGTCTCTGCCACCAAACTGGCCTGGATTTTAATTATGGTGAGTTGTCTTTGACCACAAAAATGGCTTGGATTTTAATTATGCTGAAATAGCTTGGGATCTTTACCACCAAAGTGGGCGGGGCCCTGGCGTGGGTAATGTGAACATGGATGGTCAAGATAGACTGTGTTGTCATAAGAAATCTTAAGTATTAATTTGAAGTCAATTGGTGAAAAATGGTGCGGCAGAGGCCGACGCGTATTCCCACGCCGCATGTTTGACCCAGGGGGCGCCCCAAGGGTTGGTAATGCGGCCATGCATGGTTGAGATTGACTGTATTGTCATAAGAGATTTTGAGTGCTTGACAGGTTACTGTAAGCCATCATGGAGAGCGGGGGGTTTATGTGGGTTGGTGGTAATTTAAAAGATGAACTTTCAAAAATAATTATAAAAAAAAAATTGGGCGGGGGGCATGGGGGATAGTTTGGGTGCAGTGCATTGTGGTATGTCAGGTAAGTGTTGCTTTGTCAAAGTATGAATCAAATGTGATCATAAATAAAGAAGTTATGGCAATTTAAGCAAAATGTTAAATTATCTAAGTATAAAAGGGGCAATAATTCTGTCAAATGCTTGATACAGTTGTCTGTTCTTGTTTATAGATTGGGATCATGTTGGTCAAGAAGTATGCAAAATATGAAAGCAATTTGTCAAAGGACATAGAACATATTTGAGGTGGTATGCAAATTTAAACATAGATTTATCAATTATATATGCATATTCTAAGTATAAAAGGGCAATAATTCTGTCAAAATGCTTGATACAGTTGTCTGCTCTTGTTTAAAGATTGGGATCATGTTGGTTATGAAGTATGCAAAATATGAAAGCAATATGTCAAAGGACAAAGAAAATATTTGAGGTGGTATGCAAACTTTAACATAGATTTATCAATAATATGCATATTCTAAGTATAAAAGGGGCAATAATTCCGTCAAAATGATTGATACAGTTGTCTGCTCTTGTTTATAGATTAGGGTCATGTTGGTAAAGAAGAACATGTATGAACAAGTGACCTCAAAATCAATCGGGGTCATCTGCGAGTCATGATCAATGTACCTATCAAGTTTCATGATCCTAGGCATAAGCGTTATTGAATTATCATCCGGAAACCATTTTACTATTTCGGGCTACCGTGACCTTAATCTTTGTCCTAGTGACCTGAAAATCTATAGGGGTCATCTGCGAGTCATGATCAATCTACCTTTCAAGTTTCATGACCTAGGCATAAACGTTCTTGAATTATCATCCGGAAACCATTTTACTATTTCGGGACACAGTGATCTTGACCTTCGACCTAGTGACCTATAAATCAATAGGGGTCATCTGCGAGTCATGATCAATGTACCTATGAAGTTTCATGATCCTAGGCCTAAGCGTTCTTGAGTTATCATCCGGAAACCACCTGGTGGACGGACCGACCAACCGACAGACCGACATGTGCAAAGCAATATACCCTCTCTTCTTCGAAGGGGGGGGGGGGGGGCATAAAAAAATATATAAATAATTTGTAAAGTAAAAAGAAAATATTTGGGGTAGTACATGTACACAAGCGTTAACATGTGCACGCTAACGGTAACGCCGACGTGATCAGGATAGCTCCATTATATATATTTCATATATAATAGTCGAGCTAAAAATGAGTGAAAATCTCTGACCAGTCCCCACCCCAACCCCTATAACTTTTGACCCAGGGGTCAGATCAAAATTCCAAATAGTGCAGGGTCGCACATAATGCTCATAGCTACCATGTGTTTAAGTTTCAAGGTTCTAGTGCTTATGGTGTAAGAGATAGTGGCTAGGACAGATGGACAGACTGATGGTGGAGATAACCACAATGAACCTGTTAACAGCCAACTAACGCTGCCAACAAAGCACAAGCTTTACGTGTCAGGATGTGGCACTATCTATACAAACTGCATAAGAAATAACAAGACGCTTAGGGTTTGAGGGACACCAAACCTGGTTATGAGTCTTCCACACCTTAAGCTTCTTAAAGGGGCCTTTTCACAGATTTTGGCATTTTTTTAACTTATTCATTAAATGCTTTATATTGATAAATGTAAACATTGGATCGTAAAAGCTCCAGTAAAAAATCAAGAATAAAATTAAAAAAAGGAAAAGAACATTGCCCGGAGCAGGTTTCGAACCAGTGACCCCTGGAGTCCTGCCAGAGTTCTTAAGTCAAAACGCTTTAGCCTACTGAGCTATTGCGCCGAGAACACTCACGTTACGTATTTTATACCTTATATAAGCAATCTTCGTAGTTTCACAAAATTTAACGACAAAAACAGAACTTTCCAAATTATTCAATCGTTTCGCGTTGCAACGCTTTATAATTTTTAGGTTTTAAAATCGTCAAAAGATGCATATAATGGCTTTATTAGACCATGGTAAATGTTCAGTATTACTGTGTCCTCACAAATATCATAACTAAAACGAAAATTTGCGAATCTGAAACAACTTTTTTCAATTTTGTCAATTTACCAAAGCATGAAAAGATCCCTTTAACCCTTTGCATGCTGGGAAATTTGTCGTCTGCTAAAATGTCGTCTGCTGAATTTCTAAAATTAGCATTTTCTTCGATTTTTTTTCAAAGAATACTATCAGAATAGCAAACAGTTTGGATCCTGATGAGACGCCACGTTGTGTGGCGTCTCATCTGGATCCAAACTGTTTTCAAAGGCCTTTAAAATTTGGTTCCCGCACTGAAAGGGTTAAATATACTTATTTGCTTGTGTACATGTACCTGATAATAAATTATTATTATTACCTGTTTTGGCATCAACAAGCTTTATCAATTGGCCCTCAAATTTTGCACATAAACGCTACACGATCAACCAATATGCCTTTTCATTTCAAGTTGGAAAGCAATTTAGCCCTTATTCGGCCATAATAGGGTGGAGGATCGATTTAAAATACAACTATTCCAGATACAAAAATATTAATTCATTTATTTAATGCACTTATTTTCTTCTCTTTTGCTACGAAATGACCAGTCATATTTTGCACTAGCAGATGATATTTCTTTTTTTTACATATGAAAGGTAAAAAGAAATTCAAGCAGCATTTTATAATATAAATTTAAAAATGCACTAAATCATGCACTTAAAAACAATATTATTGTGATTCTGTTATTTATAATCATATTAATAATGCCTCATTTTTCTCCATTTTATGGTTTACTATCTATTTTTCCCAATTTTATGGTTTATCTTGTTTATTTTCTGAATTCAAAAGGCACTGGCTTAAAAAAAACTGTCTATGCATGTAACTGTATATTGAAATCTCATTATGAGTGATTATAAATGCATGATAAAATTCTAACATGTTATGTTATAGATAAATCTATATTGTTTGTATTTTTCCTAAACATTATTAGCCACCGTTGTGGTCAAAAATATTTTTTTGTTTTATAAATGCCGTTGTTTCACAGATTACTGTAACAGAGCTACAGATTATGGTGCGCATTTGTGTAAATACCCAATGTAAAATTGCCGATTACGCATAGAAAAATAAAACCATGCGTTCCGAAACCCAATAGAAATTGTCGATTACGCATATCATATTTTTCCTTTGCATAACGAGTAAATCTGTCCCGGAAATACCCTGGTCCGAAATACCCGGATTCTTTCCGCTTTGTCCAAGCGCTTTCAGTATACGTGTTATTGTTGTGAAAATGTAGATGTTAATGTTATACTTGTTATGTACAAACTGACTTAAAATTTGTATTTGTATACCATGTGCTCAAGTGTTTTCAAATTCAGAATGACATTTCCCGGTATTTTAGAATATTCTGGCTTGTTTTTTTAACAAATTGTAGTGTAAATACAAACTCAAAGTAAATATTTAAAACTACCCGATTCACACTGAAATCAGTTTTATAATCCACCAGACGTATGTTGTTAGTCACAAATAACATATTTCAGAAAACAAAGGTTATGTTTCAGGGCTCGACATTAACTTTTGAAGCCACTTGTCCAGTTGGACAAGTAGACCATATTTCACTTGTCCTGACCAAAAAGCAACTTGTCCTGACCATTATATCTTTATTCTGCTCAGTACTTTGCAAAATAATGAAATAATACAAAATGCTCAAATCATAAAGACTTGAATCGTTCAAATTACATGTAAACATAATTGTAGGCAATTTCAATACAAAAAGAACTGACTAGAATAACAGGAAAACTCGAGATTATTGATTTTTAAACATTATACAAAGCCATAATACCCGACAAAAACTTGTGTGTTGCCAACATCAAACAGAAAATGTTAAAAGTGATGTATATACAGTACTTAACTAATATTTAAAAAAAAACATTCTTTACAAAGGGAGGACGTCACTACATTTATTGTCTGTAAGATCGGTGTGTAACGGTGTCGTAAAATGCATATTCTTTACAAGGGAGAATATTCTTCTATCGGAATATCGGAATATCTCGGGCTTCGAAGATTAAACGTTTACAAAATATACTCGGAAAAGTAGATTGATATCTCCACAGAAATAATGGCTTTAAAGGCATTTTTTTCTAAGTTATACAATTATAATGACCACTTGTCCTGTCGGTCTAGCACAATTTTTTATTTACTTGTCCGGACTAACAATTTGGTTGTCCCTGACAGTCGGACTACCTTTAATGTCGAGCCCTGTGTTTACAATATCAGCAAAAGATGTCAAGGATGATCCGACAGTATCCAAATGAAAACTAGTCTTGGACAAAGCGACAATGGCTTCAAAATTATGAATTTCAGACTGATGAGAGTTATTTTCATCTATTGTTAGATGCATTTGAAACATTTAAACCTTAAAATATTCCTCGATGCAGTAATTTATATTCATTCACCAATATATGTAGAAATGTATCCAAGAAAATGAGTATTCTTTGATTTATAGCGTGACATAAATATGTTACGACTCTGGTTGACTTTCGATACAGAGTTGGCTTCAGAGTACAGGTATGCCAATACCATATAAATTGTACGCTGAAGTTTCTTTAGCTAATATTTTTCTAATGTTGACAGACCATTGACATTGCTGGGGTTTGTTGATTTAAAGACTTATTATCATCACGGGCAGAACAACATTATAGACATTAAACAGCGCGTCATTAAGTAGACAACAGCTGCACAACTGTATGGTAAAAGGTAAATATGTATCTTAATAATTCTGTTGACAACTAGCTTACGTAGCAACGTCCGAAAATATGAAATATCCGACATGTATTTCAATATTTAAAATTCAAGATATAATGACGACTGAACTGTTTTACTTTAAGGAAAAAACGGTAAAACTATGTTGAAAATGAAACACAACAAACTAAATACTTATCTGTTACGGCTAAACGACTAATTATCCCAATATAACACTGTCATTGAATCGCACATTTCAATTATAATTATTCCCCTTGAAAGTTAATGCATATTGATATAACGAATTCATCAAACGTTATCAAACATTAGTAATTTGAATTGCATCGGATTCGCACAATATTATGTGGATGTAAATCCGATCCGGTTGTTGTTTATGTGTCAAGCTCATTTTGTCAGTGACTGAGTGAGATATAATACATTTCTTCCGTAGTAAAATCTACTGTAAAGTACACAATGATACTTACGTAATTCTGTCGTATCCGTCTGAATAAACATCCGCTGCACAAAATATAGACATTTGTATTAATGATAATTAAACACAATCATATTTTCTGTGTTTATTGAATTAATAACACTGAGTTTCTTTGTCGCGTTACAAGATGGCGGATGTCTAACGCTGTTTGTGAAGTGACGTCACAATGTTTATCTGTGCGCGTGCCCTTTCCCATAAAAGTATTTAAACACAAAATACTCGAAAACTAGATTTTTCCCAGGTATAACGCCTACGCCAACAGGTAGATCGCATTCTGGTCCATATACATGTCAAATTTTAGCAAACGTGTTCGGCCAGTTTTCAAGAAACTCAAATCGCAGTGATTTGCCTCAGCTTAACGAAACTTAGCCCCCTTTATCATTCGTTCGATTGAACGTCATCAATGATGACGTCCAATACATCACTCATTCCATATTTGACAAAATCGTATATACCCGCTTTAAATACACATACTATTCTCTGTCTCGAAACAAGGCATAACAAGATAACATTACTGAAAATAAAAATACCAATAAATACAATCGATGGTAAGAACACCTAGGTTCTATCAAGGCGGTACTGAAGTTTAATGAACAGTATTATTAAGTATTGTATTTCTTTTAACAAAAGCTTCTTTAATAAATCTACAAACATTATAAATTATTGATTTGTCACATGAAACTAGTAAGTTGTGGAATTTATATACATATGGGCTTATACAAAATGAACGGCTTATATATGTTTTTCTTAACTCAGTAGCATATACATATTTAAATGGTATTCATCTTCTAAATCAAAGTCATTACAGCACAGAAATAACTTGTATACTTTAAAGCATACTTCAGAAATAACCGCTGCAAAATATGACGTCGGCAAGAGGTACAAAACTCTTGAGCCGCGCACTTGGAAAACGGGGCCTAATGCATGTGTGTAAAGTGTCGTCCCGATTAGCCTTTAGGTCCATTAATAATTACGTTACGCCACTTTTAGCCAGAACTGGATTTTCGCTGAAAAAATACTTCCTGTGAACGAAAAATTTCGTTAATGAGGAGAATGTCGTTGCATGTGCTGACTGCACAGGCTTATCAGGGACGACACTTTACACCTTGATTAGATTTCGTGAAGTAGTCTTCCTTGAAATGTAAAATGCAATAAATGCGGAAAGTATCGTCCTTGTTATCCTAGGTGGACTGCACAGGCTTATCAGGGACGACACTTTACACACATGCATTAAGCCACGTTTTCAAAGATCACTGCTAAATTATTTTCAGATTTAAATTCCTCCATTTGAAAGCCATACGAGGCACGCGTAAACAGACTATCAATGGCGTTCCATGTTTTGTCCGTCCGCGTGTTTGTTTATTTTGGAATCAATTAAGCCTTGCAAATCTGGATTACAAATTAAGCGCGTCGCTCTGGTCACTGCATTAGAGGCGCTTGATTCACGCCAATTAAGCGCCTATTTGAAAACACACAAACCACGCGTCCTTCGAGATGTTTTACGCGGACCGGAAGTATTTGAAGTAAAAAAAGTGTGTGAGACTAACTGTCGTACATTTTCTGCACGTGCGCACCTGAGAGAATGTTAGCAGCCGACAGATCGGGATCGAATGCGCATTGTGTTTTGATTAATTATTGAGCAGAACAATCGCGTAATTTTTAAAGTTTATACAATAAGAAGACAATGGTATGACATAAAAAATATCTCTTTAATCAATGAACAACATAACGTCAACGGTGTTCGTTTTCCTGTTACAGTCGAAGAAGTACTTGTTTGTTTGTTACCCATATCATAAATATATATGGGCCTTGCTCTATGAAAACGGGTTTAATGCATGTCAATAAAATGTCGTTCCAGATGGCCTGTGTAGTCCGCACAGGCTAATCATGGATGACACTTTCCGCTTTTATTATATTTTTCGTTAAAATAAAGTATCTTCTTAGCAAAAATCCTGTTTAGGCAGAAAGTGTCGTCCCTGATAAGCCTATGTGGACTGCACTGGCTAATCTTGGACGACGCTTTACGCACGTGCATTAACCACTTTTCCCAAGAGCGCGGCTTTATATATATATATATATATATATATATATTTATAAACTTACTCAAATACAAAAGCAAAACGCCAAACACTCGTATACCGTTTGAGGTCACTTACCATCCAGGGCTGTCTAAAATAAAAGACATCATTGACCGCCACTGGACCACAATCGAAAAATCAAGCAAGTTAAACGTATATTTCCTGAAAAGCCCATTTTGGCATATAGAAGACCCATTCTGGTACATGCCAAAAGTACACCAACTTCAGAAGAAGCTGTTCTTGGAGAATCAAAACCATGCGTTGCCAAATATGCAATATGATGCGTCCATCAAATACATTAAAAGCCACATCTGGTGCCATTTCGTCCAATAAAGGTAACCACAACTGTAAAACTGCAAATGTCCTATACCTGATGACGAGCAGTATATGTAAGAAACAATATGTTGGCGAAACAAAACTGGCATTGAACAAGCGCATTAATCTACATAGGTCCGACTGGAAAACTCGCAAATTCAATAAGTCTCCCGTTGCCGCACACTTCAGCGAATCTGGCCACTCGTTTGACAATATCATTTTGTTTTGTATAGAAGCAAAAACACAATGGTCCGACGACCATTATATTATAGTATATATTTATATACATGTTTGTGTATGGGTATATATGTATGTATGTATATATATGTATATATATATATATATATATATATATATATATATATATATATATATATATATATATATATATATATATATATATATATATATATAAGGCGACTCAATACTCTTCAGTGCCATCGAATAAATAAAAACGACATATAAAAAATAAAACAACTTCACGCCAAATTCTAACCTCCATTTTAATCATTTAAATGTTATATCGATATAATAAACATTTTAAGCGCCATTTTATAACACACAATTATAATAAGTGTATGTACATAATCATAAAACAAAAATTAACAAGGGCTGTTTGTAAAACATGCATGACCCCCATATGGGATCTCCGTTGTAGTGACAGCCATTGTGTGAATATGTTTTGTCACTGTGACCTTGACCTTTGACCTAGCGACCTGAAAATCAATAGGGCTCATCTGCCAGTCATGATCAATGTACCTTTGAAGTTTCATGATCCTAGCCATAAGCGTTCTTGAGTAATCATCCGGAAACCATTTTACTATTTCGGGTCAACGTGACCTTGACCTTTAACCTAGTGACCTGAAAATCAATAGGGGTCATCTGCGAGTCATGGTCAATCTACCTATCAACTTTCATGATCCTAGGAATAAGCGTTCTTCAGTGATCATCTGGAAACCATTTTACTATTTCGGGTCACCGTGAACTTGACCTTTGACCAAGTGACCTCAATATCGATAGGGGTCATCTGCGAGTCATGATCAATGTACCTCTGAAGTTTTATGATCATAGCAATTAGCATTCTTGAGTAATCATCCGGAAACCATTTTACTATTTCCGGTCACCGTGACCTTGACCTTTGATATAGTGACCTTAAAATCAATAGGGGTCAAATGCGAGTCCTGATCAATCTACCTATCAAGTTCAATGATCCTAGGCATAAGCGTTCTTGAGTTATGATCCGGAAACCATTTTACAATTTCGGGTCACCGTTACCTTGACCTTTGACCTTGTGACTTAAAATCAATAGGGGTCATCTGCAAGTCATGATCAATGTACCTATGAAATTTCATGATCCTAGGCATACGCATTCTTGAGTAATCATCTAGAAACCATTTTACTATTTCGAGTCACCGTGACCTTGACCTTTGACCTTAAAATCAATAGGGGTCATCTGCGAGTCATGATCAATGTACTATGAAGTTTCATGATCCTAGGCATAAGCGTTCTTGAGTTATCATCCGGAAACCATTTTACTATTTCGGGTCACTGTGACCTTGACCTTTGTCCTAGTGACCTGAAAATCGATAAGGGTCATTTGCGAGTCATGATCAATCTACCTATAAAGTTGCATGATCCTAAGCCTAAGCGTTCTTGAGTTATCATCCGGAAACCATTTTACTATTTCGGGTCACTGTGACCTTGCCCTTTTACCTAGAGACCTGAAAATCAATATGGGTCATCTGCGAGTCATGATCAATCTAGCTATCAAGTTTCATGATCCTAGGCCTAAGCGTTCTTGAGTTATCATCCGGAAACCATTTTACTATTTCGGGTCACCGTGAACTTGACATTTGACCTAGTGACATCAAAATCAATAGGGGTCATCTGCGAGTCATGATCAATGAACCTATGAAGTTTCATGATCCTAGGCACAAGCGTTCTTGAGTTATCATCCCGAAACCACCTGGTGGATGGACCCACAGACCGACATGTGCAAAGCAATATACAACCTCTTCTTCGAAAGGGGGCATAAATATGACACAATACTGAATGCAAAACATTCACTGCAAATTATAATATTTTTCATTATAACATCGATATAAATTATATTACGGGCGTCAGTCTATAACACAATTTTAATATGCATAAATAAATAGATAAAAATATAAAACGACATATAACTAAAAAAACAAGACTGAAAGCCAATAAGTTAACCTCTATTGTGCATTCGCACTGGGGAATCGTTAACTCATATCCGTATACACCCCTGAAGAAGACGTGTAGTCGAAAGCGCTAGGGTATAAGATACACATTTTTTACACTGTTTGAACAATTTCTTTCTATATATATATATATATATATATATATATATATATATATATATATATATATATATATTGGCAGTTAGCATTAAACAAAATGAGCTCACGGTCACGTTTTTACACCAGTTCAATAGGGGAAAGCAATAAAATTGCTACGACAATCCTTGCGGTTTTTATTTGTAAAGACAACAAATTGTCACTTAGCAATACTATAATTCCACGTGTATAACAATGTACTTTATTGAGAATGCAACATTACACTTAGATTGGGAAATACATATCACCAAAATAAACATGTTTAATTATTTACATATATCATAAAACAAAAACAACAGCATTAGTGATATGCGCTTTGTCTTAACAAAACAACCACAATAAAAATACGCACGAATATAGACAATATTAAACTCGGTAAGCCAAACAATATAAACACGTTAAAATAAATGCAAAAGATGCCCGGTTATAGTTAAGATGCTAGTTTATCTTTTAATATTAAAATCCTCTTAACAAGTATCTTTGAAGATATTTACACAATCAGACAAAGGCATTAACAATCATGCAATAATTTAGAAAGACCCTGATCCATATGAGGTACACAAGCAATTGAAACGTGCCTAAGGGTACTTTCCATAGACATTATTACCCTATATTAACTTATTTAAAATGATTATTTGGAGTATACGAACATCTAAACACATTATAATTAAAATTGTATTTCATCCGATATGACAAATATAGCACAATTATATTTATACCAAATACTTAAATTTGTATTTGGAAACATGTGTTGTTTAGCTACCAATACAAGTTAATGCAAAATTTGTTTTTTTCAATATATCAATTTGATCTAACATGTCACACAATTTACAAACATCAAGCTATTTTCAGCTATTCAAAAACAAAACAAACATGTTTCATGCATTCAATAAAAGTTAAATATAAACATTTCCAAATATGAGGAAATCTGGTCCTAAAACATTTGCTGAACTTGTAGTGGAAGATTTACAGAAACTGGCCCCACTGAAAGCGAATAAGGGATTGTGGGAGGGTCAATTTGAAAGGTCAAACACGCTGTTACAAAACTAATAAAATGTCAAACTTTATCGTAATCAATATTTCAATACTGTTCACGTTTAATATAAGCACATTCATAAGTGTTAAAAATTTTTGCAAAACAGACATCTTTGTTTTTATTTTTAGCTGGGTACATGTATTTTCGGAGAAAACCTGAGGTATTGTCATAGCCAGTTCGTTGTGTCGTCCACCGTCCGCGTCGTGCTTAAACCTTAACATTAGCTCTAAAATCAAAGTGCTTCCAACTACAACTTTCAAACTTCATATGTAGATGCACATTGATGAGTTCTACACACCACACCCATTTTGGGGTCACTAGGTCAATGGTCAAGTCACTGTGACCTCTCAAATAAATTATGTCAAGCTTTCATTTATTCAAAACTGCACCCGTAGCCGAGCATGGCACCCTTTATGCGGTGCTCTAGTTTAAGCAAATTGTATTGCTCTGTTGTATTACCCATAAAGGCATTTGCATTTCTTGACTATTGTTAGCATATGGCAACACTCCCTTTTTTTTCATTGACTGATTTCAAATTACAAGGTACTATTTTTTCTTCAGATAATGTTAAACAAAATTAAACAAATTTTAAGTAGGTGTTCTTAATAAAAAGCATTTCATATAACAATGTGTTTCTATTGCCTTTAAGTATATTTTTCTCTTCAGAAGTTGTTACTGTGCATTATTTTAACAGTTTAATACATATTTTAGCATTGAAACAAGAAATGTTTTTTATAACAATAGTTTGTACAAATTAATGTTAACAGTGAGTTTATCTAATAAAAATGGCAACAATACTTGGATACATTACATTTAAAATACAATTGTTTTACAGTTGCTCTATGTATAAATGGCAAAATATACACTTGCTACAGTGATCAAGAAATCTTGATTAAGTTGCTCACTGATTAAAGAGGATACAATCTTGTCATCGTTATGTACATATACAAATATAAAGCATAATAAACTATTATGTCCGAAAACAAATTTTAACACTTATGACCATGTTAGTATATGATAAAACAACACAACTTAACAATATTTTGCCATTTTTCATAAAACTGTAAAACAAATTTAATATTTATTTTTTAATTCACAGTTTCATTTAAAGCTTTTCAACAAGAGTCATACTCTAATCATTTAACAAACACTATCCATTGAAATCAACAAAGTACTAGTAGTAAATACAGAATCGATTATTTCAGGTAGATTAAATAATTTTGCCCAGAATTTATTTATATTCCCATGAAATACATAGTATGCTACTAAAAAAGATTCATGATAGAATACCGACCCGAATGAGCCAATTGACTAGTATTGTTTTCATAAGGTTGATTGACAAAAATCTGAAGCGTAAACATTTTACACCTTTCTGAACAAATACTTTTCATTAGCTAATCTATATTAACGGGTTAAAAACAGACAACTGAAACATGTCTTATAACATGAAAACACTCCGATGTTTTTTTCAATCTTGTTCAAGTTACCAGCATCATTTAAACAGCTTTGGCAATCTTAACAAATCTTTGATAACATTGTATTTCCCATTTATTTACCATCATGAGGATCAACATCTGTAGTGAAAGTTTCATAATACAGGCAAAGACATTGAATTGACATGCAATATGTGTGCTTTTAAAAATACTTTAAATGCTTTGCTAAACCAGGGACCTATACAAACAACTTGGTAGGTCACATAAAAAATAAAACGTAAACTATTGTTTTTCGTTGAATACAACTTGGCTGGTCACATACACAATAGAGCATAAACTATTGTTTGTCTTTGAATACAACTTGGCTGGTGACATACAAAATGTGGCTGTTGACATGACTTTCTGGCTTTCCACTTGAATTGTTGTGATGTGTCATTCTGCCATTTCGATCTGAACAAGGTCATTCATTTCCATCCGTCATAATATTCAAAGAGTCAGAGTAAGTGCTGACCAAACCAGGCCGTATGCAGAGACTAGCAGAACTAAATCAGTATTTATCTCTGAGCTTCTTAGGTTTGACTGCGGTCAATATGGTAACAACTGCTGCAACAGTCTGTGTTTATGATCGGATGGTTTGATTTCGTCAAAAGGCATCTGAAAAAAAGACTTGTTACTGTAAATGTCAGTTTTTCATTTTATCTTTGATACCGATGGAAAAAAAGACCACGCGGAGCACTTGGTATTTCAGAATGATACAACTAATCTGATTTGAATCCATCGAGAAAATAATGGTCCTGAGACTACTCATAAAATAATAATTAATAATAAGTGATTAAATTAAAGTGTATTCTTTTTATTACCAAACCATTTGGATTGTGATTTGATGAATATACATGTTGCCGTCGGAATCAAACGTTTTGTTTTGAAGTAGTGAAAGGGTTTGCCACCATTCACCTACATTTTGCTTTTGTCTCAAAATTCCACATATGTCAAAGAAAACGAAATCAAAATACACAAGTAGGCAAGTTCACAGTATGGTTTGGAAAATATGTTAAGTTTAATCACACTAGAAACAATACTTTTTGAGTTAAGACTATGCATAAAAATCCAACAGCAGGATGCACGTATGGAGGGACAAAGGTAAATCTACATTAACCCACACATCTATGAACTTGGGGGCGTAAAAAAAACATGCACATGACTTGAACACTCACCTGAGGTTAGCTCTGCATTTTGTTCACAGACTGAGGTCGTCCTTCACCATGGAGATTCCAGAATATCAAGATGATGACTGCTTCTGGTGCAAATGCTTCAAGAACAAACTCAACGCCTTGCTATCCGGGTTTCTGCAATTAAGTATGTCATGTATAAATTAAGACAACATTTTTTAAGACTTTATAAGCATTTCATTAGCCTGGCAACACACTTGATACTCTCTCAAAAAGCCATTCATTAACTTAATAACAAACAAACTAGAGCTTTGTCACAGACGTGACGAATACCCCCACATGAAGAGGGGATGAAAGGTACTTGAAATAGGGAAAACCTTGCTAAATGTGTAAAACGCACCCGTGACCCCTTGACCTAGTTTATGGCCCGGAATGGCCCATGTTCGAACATGGCCTAAAGGTCATCTAGATTAAGTTTTCGACCAAGTTTGTTGAGAAGGGGATGATAAGTACTTGAAAAAGAGAGCGGACACCATACTGAATGTGTAAAACGCATTAAGTGACCCCTTGACCTAGTTTGTTTTCCCCAGAATGGCCAGTGTTCAATCATGGCCTAGATATCATCTATATTAAACTTCTGACCAAGTTTGATGAAGATCGGAAGTAAACTTCGTCAATAAGAGACAGAGAGCAGACACCATGCTCAATGCATTAAATGCACTAAGTGACCCCGTGACCTAGGTTTTGGCCCGGCATGGCCCATGTTCAAACTAGGTCTAGAGATCATCTAGATAAAACGTCAACCTAAGTTTGGTGAAGATTGGATGAAAATTACTTGAATTAAAGAGCTGACAACATGCTGAATGTTTAAAACGCACTAAGTGGCACCGCGACCTATGTTTTGACCCAGCATGACCCATATTTAAACACTTAATACGGACCGACCGACAGACAGACAGACAGACCGACAGACAAGTTCACTCCTATATACCCCCCCTAAACTAAAAGCTACGAACATCACTGATCCCTCTTCGTAATTCAATGTTAGTTTAAAAACCATACATACAGTTAATATGGAACCTGATTTTGTCAAGATTTAAAGAGTCAAATATGTTGGTACCTGCTCATAAATTGTTTCATGTTATTGTTGTTGTGGTTTTGAGTTTTAATGTAACTAAAGATGTTAAATTTAAAATGCAAATTTGAGGGTTTAGCTTGCAAGTTTTGCATTTTCTTCACATTTCTATATTAGATACAGTAGTTTGTGGCTGAACCCTTAAACTTAGATTAGATAAACTGGTCAATTAATTGAAGAGCAGAAACCCCAGTTTGTAGTGGGTTTTACCTATTGGGTATTTGTGAAAGCTTAATTGCATCAAACGGTTTAGGCTATTACGACTGGGTCTCCTGAATGCTTTGTCACAGTGAACACGTTTGCAACGGCAAGGTGACTTAACTATTGAGATGCAGAGTTTGATAATGTGAACATCGCTCACTGGGCTTGAACTTATGAGTATAAGACCTCTGTGAACAGACAGAAAGACCTTAGGGCATCCCAGGAATGTGTCCCTGTAAACAAAATTATTTAATGCATTCTGAAATGGCATCAGTTATATAAGAAGTCAATCAATGTTGTTTGAGTAAACAAATATTTAAGAAATAAATTATGTTTGAAGGATCTTGATACAAATGGGATATACATTAAACACTTGATACAAACATAGCCTTCCATATATTGTACACTTGATATAAACATTTTGTGTCCCTCAGGAACCAATATTTATTAAATTACATGCAACACTAAAAGGTGGGTCGGACATAAGGATGAAAGTAAGGACGGGAAGAATTACAAACAAGGACACATGTGTACGCCCCCCCAACTGAGCCCTTTCAAGGCAATACAAATGGCGGCTATTATAAATATTTAACACTTACATAAATGATTTGTTTAAGTTAGCAGCCAGGATAGAGTTTTATCAATATTTAACACAAACTGTTTAAATTAAAATTTGGAGTTAATAACTGCACATTATAAATGGTTAATTACATGTACATTACCAACCTACCTTATTGACAAGGTAATCTTGGCCGCTGGCCAAGAAAGTATGGAGCCCCAGGTTCAGAGTGGCTCCACCCTGCAGGTAGGACTAGTTGAGCATTTTCCCCAAGGTCCTGGGCCAGGAAGTGTCACTGGGCGTCTGGGCCCAGCTGACCAGGCAGCCTGTTGTTCAGCTAGGTACCGATCTATGATTGCATGGGTTCCTGTAGGAACAGGCTATTTAAACAAAATCCAAGAATTTAAATAAATATTGAAAATACATGAAGAAAATAATTTTAAAATGAGCTGAAGGCTTTTACGTAATTATTTTACTAAAATTAAATATAATTTAAAAATTATATTTAAGCAGATTTGTATGCAAGGATTAACTTTTGGTTCAGGGGCTGAATGTCGGTCGAAAATATACAAAACTTAATGCCCTGACCTTCTATGATTAAAATTGATATCAGATCAAGTGCTATTTGCATTGTATTTACTAAGTGTGATCAATGTAAAAGCACATTATTCCCATTTGATGCTAGGAACTTTTCAGGCACATAAAATACTGATGTTAAGTGTAGTATATAAGCCTCATTCTGGGAAAATAGGGCTAAATGAATGTGCAGTCTGCACAGGCTAATCTGGGATGACACTTTTATAGGACTTAATGTATGTGCAGTCTGCACAGGCTAATCTGAGATGACACTTTAATATGACTTAATGTATGAGCAGTCTGCACAGGCTAATCTGATATGACACTTTAATAGGACTTGATGTAGGTGCAGTCTGCACAGGCTTATCTGGGATGACACTTTAATAGGACTTAATGTAGGTGCAGTCTGCACAGGCTAATCTGGGATGTCACTTTAATATGACTTAATGTATGTGAAGTCTGCACGGGCTAATCTGGGATGACACTTTAATAGGACTTAATGTATGTGCAGTCTGCACAGGCTAATCAGGGATGACACTTTAATATGACTTAATGTATGTGAAGTCTGCACGGGCTAATCTGGGATGACACTTTAATAGGACTTAATGTATGTGCAGTCTGCACAGGCTAATCTGATATGACACTTTAATAGGGCTTAATGTATGTGCAATCTGCACAGGCTAATCTGAGATGACACTTTAATAGGGCTTAATGCATGTGCAGTCTGCACAGGCTAATCAGGGATGACACTTTAATAGGACTTAATGTATGTGCAGTCTGCACAGACTAATATGGGATGACACTTTAATAGGGCTTAATGTATGTGCAGTCTGCACAGGCTAATCTGGGATGACACTTTAATAGGGCTTAATGTATGTGCAGTCTGCATAGGCTAATCTGGGATGACAATTTAAGCACATACATGAATCCCCAAATCGCAGAACACCGCTAAGATACTACTTATTGTTCTTGTTACTGCTGCTGCTGCGACTGGGCCATAGACAGAGATGGAGTGAGTCCCGACGCCGAAGTCGCCACCCCAAACCCAAGAATTGCCGACAACAACTGTTGTTGAATGGCGTCAATCGCATACTGCTCTCCAGGCCTAAGGTTCACATTTTTCGAGAACAACATATCGTGGTCAGTCACATTAACGGACGTGTCAGGCAACGCCTGCTCTACCTGTTGAATCAGATTGTTTCAGTTCGAGCAACTTGTCCGGCCTAATTTGTCGACGCAATCATCCAATTGTTGCTAAGCGACATCGATGCCGAGACGGAAGTCGAACTCACCAAGGCTCTGCTGTTGGAAGTGTTGATGTAGCCAACATGGGAGAAGATATTGATAGGAGGCTTGGTAGTCTGACGCAAGACGTCTCCGTGCTGAATTTCTTAAGCAATTGTAGTATTTGTGCAAGAAGGGGGTTGTCATCGACTTTCACTTCAATGACATTAGTCATGTTTGCAAGTAAAGTTCACTGAAAAGGAAATGGAAAGTAAACCAAAACCGGATTGTTTAGTGACACATGAATAAGCCTTGCAACACCTTACTTTACAGACCTGTGTTTTAAATGCCAAACATCGTGCCTTTAATTGATATTTAGAATATTGCAATTAATTTTTCACCAATTAGAACTCAGAATAACGTAGTATCAATGTTTTACATGCACCAACTTGATATTGGAATTTTTGGGTTTGTAGCAAGGTGTTATATTTATTTTTTGTAAATCAAAAACAGGCATTACTTGAGCAATTAAGAATGTGAGACTGCACACCTTTAATTGTGTGACTATAGAACTTTAAATGTGAGGCTACATAATTTTAAATGTGATACTCAGCAGCTTAAAATGTGAGACAACACAACTATAAATGTTACAATCTACATATTTAAGTGTGAGTCTGCACACCTTTAAATGTGAAAGTTTATGACTTATACCTGAGACATAACAACTTTAAATGTGAGACAATACAACTGCATGGCATTTAATAAGAAACAATAGACGTGAGTTCAAAATAGTAATTAAACTTAGTTAAATAAGAAAACTGGAGCTGTGTCACAGACGTGACAAATACCCCCACATTACGCATTGAAACATAATATTTTGCATGTCGTCTTAACAAAAAACAGCGGACACCATGCTCAATTTTTAAAACGCACTAAGTGACCTCTTGACCTAGTTTTTGACCCAGAAAAGCCCATGTTCTAACTTTGCCTTAAGATCATCTCCATAAAACTTCTGACCAAGTTTGGTGAAGATCGGATGTAAACTAATTGAATTAGAGAGCGGACACCATGCTGAATGTTAAAAATTGCACAAAGTGACCTGGTGACCTAGTTTTAGGCCCGGAATGGCCCATGTTCAAACTTGTCCAAGAGATCATTTAGATAAAAATTGTGACCAAGTTTGGTGAGGATTGGATGAAAACTACTTCAATTAGAGAGCGGACAACATGGTGAGGTTTAAAACGCACTATGATACCCCATGACCTAGTTTTTGACCCAGCATGACCCATATTCCAACTTGACCTAGACATCATCTAGATACAACTTCTGACCAATTTTGGTGAAGATGTGATGAAAACTACTTGAATTAGAGAGCAGACAACATTGTGATCTTTAAAACGCACTAAGTGACCCCATGACCTTGTTTTTGACCCGGCATAACCCATATTCAACCTTGACCTAGACATTATCAAGATACAACTTCTGACAAATTTTGGTAAAGATTGGATAAAAACTACTTGAATTAGACAGCAGACAACATGGTGAGGTTTAAAACACACTAAGTGACCCCGTGACCTAGTTTTTGACCCAGCATAGCCCATGTTCGAACTTGACCTACACATCATCTAGTTACAACTTCTGACCAAGTGTGGTGAAGATCGGATTTAAACTATTTGAAATAGAGAGCCGACACCATGCTCAATGTGTAAAACGTACGAAGTGACCCTGTGACCTATTGTTTGATCTGGCATGGCCCATGTTCGAACTTGGCATTCAGATCATCTAGATAAAACTTCTGACCAAGTTTGGTGAAGATCGGATGAAAACTATTTGAATAAGAGAGAGGACACCATGCTGAATGTTAAAAAACGCACAATGTGACCCCATGACCTAGTTTTTGATCTGGCATGGCCCATGTTCGAACATGACCTTTAGATCATCTATATAAAACTTCTGACCAAGTTTGGTGAAGACCGGATGAAAACTACTTGAATAAGAAAGAGTACACCATGCTGAATGTTAAAAAACGCACTAAGTGACCCGGTGATCTAGTTTTTGACCCAGCAGGCCGGCCCATGTTCGAACCTGGCCTTAAGATTATCTAGATACATCTTCTGACCAAGTTTGGTGAAGATCAGACGAAAACTACTTGAAATAGAGAGCGGACAACATGCTGAATGTTTAAAACGCACTAAGTGACCCCGTGACCTAGTTTTTGACCCGGCAAGGCCCATGTTCAAACTTGGCCTAGACATCATGTACATACAACTTCTAACCAAGTTTGGTGAAGATTGGATGAAAACTACTTGAATTAGAGAGCGGACACTTAATACGGACCGACAGACAGACCGACAGACCGCCTGACCGACAGACCGCCTGACCGACATGTTCACTCCTATATACCCCCCTAAACTACGTTTGTGGGGGTATATTTAAGCCAGTTATTTTGGTTAAAAAACTTTAAAATGTGCTATAACTAGGGGCTAGCTCTGTGCAGAGTTTATTTTAACCATTTTTGGATTGGGACACTTCGTAAAAAATCATAGTGTTTTGAATTTAATTGGGAGAATGGTTGTAGTTATTGCTAAACATAATTTAAAAATTGAGAATAAGTGTTATCAAGATAAATTGTGCTAAGGTTCAACTTATAGAGCTGCATAAGGAAACAAACTCAATTTGTAACCTATTAAAACATTGGGGTCAAATCTTGAATTGAGAACTTTAGCCAGCAATCATGGATATAGACTTTATGAGATAAGAATGGGGCTGAATTTCGGCCCCAAAATTTCAACAAAATAATTAACACTGTAAGGTCTCACCTGAAGTTCCAGAAGCTGAGATGACATGCTAGCCTTGCTGATATTGCTAAGAGACGAGTTTGACTTCTGCTTTCTTCAGGTTGCGAGTCGAAGGGCGTACTGGACCACACAACAAAACTGCTGTTATTTTCCAAAGCCTTCTCTTGCATCAATTTAATGCGAGGCCTTTTGGGCTTGGAGTGCTATGTGCTCATAACAAAACCAGACGTGTTCACTTTAAGAACCTTGTTCACAATAGTGGGCGTAATTTGCGGCTGTGGCACACCCCATGGATGTATGGATCTCTTAGTGTTTACAACAAAGTCTTTACTGCCTGTCTGTGTCAGCATGGATGTATTGTGCTCTGGGTGTTTACAACCAAGTCTTTACTGCCTTTCTGTGTCAGCATGGATGTATCGTGCTCTGAGTTCACAGCAAAGTCACTACTGCCCTTCTGTGTCAACAAGGATGTATTGTGCTCTGTGTTCACAACCAAGTCATAACTGCCTTTCTGTGTCAGCATGGATGTATTGTGCTCTGTGTTTACAGCCAAGTCATTACTGCCTTTCTGTGTCAGCATGAATGTATTGTGCTCTGTGTTTACAGCCAAGTCATAACTACCTTTCTGTGTCAGCATGGATGTATTGTGCTCTGTGTTTACAGCCAAGTCATTACTGCCTTTCTGTGTCAGCATGGATGTATTAAGCTCTGTGTTCACAGCCAAGTCATTACTGCCTTTCTGTGTCAGCATGGGTGTAATGTGTTCTGTGTTCACAGCCAAGTCATTACTGCCTTTCTGTGTCAGCATGGGTGTATTGTGTTCTGTGTTTACAGCCAAGTCATTACTGCCTTTCTGTGTCAGCATGGATATATCTTGCTCCTGGTGTTCACAACCAAGTCATTACTTCCTTTCTGTGTCAGCATGGATGTATTGTGTTTTGGGTGTTCACAGAATAGTCATTACTGCCTTTCTGTGTCAGCATGGATATATCTTGCTCTGGGTGTTCACTGCATAGTCATTACTGCCTTTCTGTGTCAGCATGGATAATTCTTTATCTGGGTGTTCACTGCATAGTCATTTCTGCCTTTCTGTGTCAGCATGGATATATCTTGCTCTGGGTGTTCACAGCATAGTCATTACTGCCTTTCTGTGTCAGCATGGATATATCGTGCTCTGGGTGTTCACAGCATAGTCATGACTGCCTTTCTGTTTCAGCATGGATGTATTGTGCTCTGTGTTCACAGCCAAGTCATTACTGCCTTTCTGTGTCAGCATGGGTGTATCGTGTTCTGTGTTCACAGCCAAGTCATTACTGCCTTTCTGTGTCAGCATGGATGTATTGTGCTCTGGGTGTTCCCAACCAAGTCATTACTGCCTTTCTGTGTCAGCATGGATGTATTGTGCTCTGGGTGTTCACAGCATAGTCATTACTGCCTTTCTGTAACAGCATGGATATATCTTGCTCTGGGTGTTCACAACCAAGTCATTACTTATTTTCTGTGTCAGCATGGATGTATCGTGCTCTGGGTGTTCACAACCAAGTCATTACTTCCTTTCTGTGTCTGCATGGATGTATTGTGCTCTGGGTTTTCAAAACCAAGTTATTACCGCCTTTCTGTGTCAGCATGGATGTATCGCGCTCTTGGTGATATTTTGGCCGCTGAGAGGACAATCTGGGGCAGTCCGTAACCCTACTGTTGTCCAAACTATCAACAGCAGACGTATGCCACTAGGAAAGCTCACGCTTTTATTGTTCCTTGATTCTCTCCTGTTCAATTTCTGTTTGTCCCATAAAGATTGGAACAAGTGATTGAACTTTTTATTCTTCATGATATTTGTTGTGATGTCCAACAGCAACAACTGACTGTTAGCGTTACCATAACTACTGCTATAACTTTTCGTGTCTGTAACACTCGTCCCTTTCAGGCTCACGCGGAACTCTAGCTTAACAAAACTACCCAGGCTTATGTTTGGAAAACGTGACGTGGGCATTGCGTTTGTCAGAACAGAATCACCCTAAGAATTTCCTGCAGAACAGAGTTGTTCAACGATGCTGACTTTTTGAGGCAGGAGGTCAAGGGGGAGGAGTTAGAAGTCAATGGAGGGGGAGGGTCAATCTGGACTGGGGCTTCTGCAGGCAGGACTGGTGTGGTTGCTGGGCCAACTCGATATCAATGCTGGTGCTCTGCTGAAAACAACAACAACACAGTATGTGATAGGAACTTGTAACAAAGTATATTACAATCTATAACAAACTATGCCTCTTGACTGGCTGTGAAGGTTTTCGAAAACATGAATTTCTAATCTGGCATTTTATTGGTTCCTTGTCCTTAATAGCATAAACATAAATACAATTAAGTCATTTTGTATTAAAACAAGCAAAGTGTTGGCTAATGCTATACTTATCTGTAAATTTATATCTATAATCTTTACTCCGTTTCCAGAAATGTATTTTCATAAGCCAATATGCAGATCACTAATGTTAGAAAGTGTCCTCCCAGATTAGCATGTGAAATTCACATAAGCTAATAAGGGCGGGTCATTTCTGACTAGACTGGATTTTCATAAAGAGGATTATTTGTTTAATGAAAAATACCTTTAAGAGGAAAGTGTTGTCCGTGAATAGCCTGTGCGAACTGCACAGGCTAATCTGTGACAACAATTTAAGCACATGCATTAGGCCCCATTTTTCCACATCACAGCTTATTTATCTATTAGCCAATTTTTTGCTGCATAACACAAAGAAGGAAAACCATCTGGTTAAAAATTTAATATTTTTTTATTGTACTTATTCTATGAATCACATTACTTTTAAAATGCCATTAGATATGTTTTATTGTTATTATATGTTTCAATAAATGGGAGGCAACAATATTAATATTTAATAATAATATTAATGTCTCACCAACGTTGCAAAAAAACACACACACATATTATTTTACCTTGCCTTTACTGATCTTTGATGGTTAAAATCTGTTTAAATTCACACTAGAAAACAGTTTTAAAGTCAATTTACATGTAAGTTGTAAGACATTATAAAAATAAATAAAACATTAAACAACTAAAGGGCAACAACTCACTGCTGGTGCAGATCTACAGTTTTCTCCCTTGTTAGTTTCAGCTAAAATGTCCTTCATGTTGCAATACGAGGACTTGAAAGGCTGTGTCACCCTCACATCGCTGGACTTTGATTTGGCTGAGCCTTTCACTACTCCTTTGTCTTCTGTGCTTAGCAGTTGCTGTAACATTGAGAAAACCAATATGAAGTCTTTTGAACTAGTAAATTAGTAATACACCAGCAATTTTTTGCCAAATAGAAAAAAGTATTTGTACCACACCAATGAGGAAAATTGGCGTAATAATATCAAACATCGGGAAAATTCTATCTTTTAATTTGGGAATTATAGGTCTTTTTAATTGCATGGAACTTAATTGCACAAATCCAATCAAAATATATTCGTTGACATGCGTTTTTGTTGAAATGTTCAGTTTCAGTGCTCATTTTATTAGTCCACTTGCATATACCGGTAAGGAAGTGCCTATTATGTGTACTTTATAAAGATGGAAAGAAAAGGCTTTTTTTTTACATACCCCTTGGAGTAAAAATTACTGTGAAACCATTATTATTCGTCAGATATTAATTTTTGTCTTTTTCGTCCTTTGACTGATGGACGAATTCAAGATCCTAACGAACAATCATTTTCCATATTTGAAACAAATAAGACTGAATTACCGTAGGCATGAGGCATTTAAATCCAGCGTTATCCACGCATATACACAGGGCTCGAAATTAACACTCGCACACTCGCAAAATGCGATAAAAAAAGATTGCAAGGTAAGTTATAAGCCACTAGTATTTTTTGCAAGTAAAGAAATAGTGAAAAAACGAGTTATATTGCTAAATGCGTTCGACGGCGTGAACGCTACACTGTACGTCAATTTTTTGAACGTCCGAATACCCATATGCGGAAGCGCGCACCTTGTTTGTAGACTGGTATACTTATAGTACAGATACCCGGATGGTATTGATAAAAAGAACATGAAACAGTCGACCATTCACACTAAATTTAAATCCGGTTTTGACACAAAGGGGTGTACATCACCCAGTGTACTGACAACTGACATTTCCTGTAAGACGCGAATGCAAAAAGGCTGTATCGAATGCGTCGACTTCGTTTAGGTATAATAGTGTTCATTTGCGCTTATTGTTAACAACTTTATTACCCATTGTGTGTATTGTGTTTTTCAGGGGTGTTGCAGATTATACCAACAACACGCGGTGAATCCGGATTAAAGACAATACTATTAAATGCAATTAAAATATGACTATGTGTGATCAACACCAGACTGAAATATATTCTGCGCTTTTATTACAAATTAATAAAGAACATATTGATTTGTGTTTGGTTGTTTGGTTTTAACTGCATCTACTATTTTTGTACATTTACATAAAAACCCGTACCTTCGTTGTTTAAAACACTCGTTAACGGTTATTCAGTCCCACTTATCCGCTAATCATAACAAAGAACGTGTCAATGACATAAAATAATAAGGGGCAGTTACTATCACCTGAAATAACAGACTTGTTAATTGGCATATGCCAAACAAGGCCTACCTCCTGCAAGTGACTACCAAGTGTCACCCCTCTTTCCCCAGCACGAATTTTTCGAAACCGCGTATTACATGTATTACAAACATTACAAACAAATCGGACGCTTTTTTTTCAAAACCAGAAATGGACGAATTTAAGTGCTGACAAAATAGTCATTTTTTTAAAAAGGTCGAAATTTCGTGCTGACGAAAATAAATGGTTTCACAGTAAGCAAATCAGGGAGGACACTTTGGATTATTATAAAGAAGATACTTCTTTCCAGCAAAACCACATTAAAGAGCAAATTGATGTCCCTCATTAGCCTGTACTGACTGCACAGGCTAATATGTGACAACAAGTTAAGCACATGCATTAAGCCCCATTTCCCCACAGCACAGTTTATTTATCTTTATAGCATGATTTTTTCTAATTGTAGTCATTATATTAATCTCTTTACTTTTATAATGTCTTTACAGATGTTTTACTGTTAATATATTTTTCAATAAACGGGAGGAAATAATCAAATATTAATGTCTTTGCAAAGTTGCAAAAAACACACACACACAATATTTCACCATGCCTTTACAGATATTTGATTGTTAAAATCTGTTAAAATTCACACTAGAAAACAGTTCCAAAGTAAATCAACATGTAATAAAGTTGTTAGACATATTCAAACAAACAACTTAAAGGGCTACAACTCACTGCTGATACAGATCTTCAATTCTCTCCCTTGTTAGTGTCATTGATTAAACAGCAACTTAAAGGCAAACCCCACTGCTGGTGCAGATTTTTAATTATCTTCCTTGTTAGTGTCGGCTAAAATAATTAAAAAGCAACTTAAGAGGAAGAACTCACTGCTGGCGCAGATCTACAGTTATCTCCCATGTTAGTGACAGCTAAAATGATGTAATATACGGATATGGATAGGCCGCGTCCCCGCACATTGCTGGACTTTGATACCGCTGAGCCTTTCATTAAACAGTCTTCCGCTGTGCTCAGCAATTGCTGTAACATTAAGGGGACCAATATGAAATATTTTGGCCCAGTCAGTATTTTGAACTGGTACATGTAAGTTAGTAATACACCAGCATTTTTTGTAAAAAAAGCATCTGTACCACACAAATAAGGAAAATTTGCATCATAATAAATACTATTGGGAAAATTCCTAGCATAAAATCTTCAAATGAGAATGATGGGTCTTTTTAATTGCACGGAACTTAATTGTAAAAAGCCATCAAAATATTATTTTACATGCGTTTTTGTGGCAATGTTAAGTGTTAGTGCTCATTTTAATATTCCACTTGCAAATACAGAAGTGTCTATTATGAGTGCTTTAAAAATAGGAAAATACATGGCTGTTCATATACACCTGGGAGTAAAATTATGTAACAGACTACTTGCCCTAAATGACTACATGCTGACAAAACTAGTTCGTTCGTACTTTGATGACGCCCAAACATAGAAAATTTCACATTCACCAATACCAAGACACGATCTTTTTTTGAAAGTAAATTGCAACATTAACTTTGTTTGATATGTTTAGGGAAAAATTAAAGTTTCAGAACAAATATACCCAAAAGTCCACAAACACAAATCAAATCACAGGACTTGTTTTGAGTCATTTTTGTGTCATCCTTCGGTCTTGAATTTTTCAAAATTGCGAAAAAGAGTACATTGTGAAAATTTCAGTTGCAAACCTCTTTAATTGTGAAAATTTGAGTCACAAAATTCTGAAATTCGTGAAAAAATGCCATTCCCTAAGAAGGAAAAAATAACCCTGAGTCATGGCTCCTTTCTGACAGACTATTATTTCAAAAAAGGCCCTGACAGATAAAACAAAGCAAAATATTAGTCACCAATTCAAGCTGGAGACTGGAATGTTACCCCCCTGACACTGGATAATGATTTATATTTGTTGGCACCTCCAGATGGACATGGACACGTAAATTTGTGGATTCCTGATTTTGTAATAACAGGAATTAGCCCCGGGTCATTTTGTTATGTGTTTGAGTTTATTTCGTGGATTAGTAAACCCACCAAATGAACATTAATTAATTTCCAACAAATAATAATGAATTTAGAGTTTTTTTCAACATTTTTTTAGTAAAGTGTTTTAAAAGCTTTATTGTATTTATTTTTTAATTTTGATACACAATTGTTCAGAACAATAATTTTAAATCTTGTTTAGAGAGGTGTATTCCTTAGTTTAATAACGATAAAAACATAAATTGCTCAATACAGGCGAAAACTAATAACTAAACCTCGCCGGGACCGACAACAAAAGTTCGACCCATCTGGAATTCGATCAAACTGATTTCAAATAGATGTATGTTTACTAACATAACTTTGCAATAATTGTTTGAATTAGTAAGAACAGACAATATATACTTCATATTTTTAAGTCATCAATATTTTAAATAGTTATATATACAATAAAAAAATTATCATATGTAAGGAATAACGCTAAGAATCAAAGCAATCATAAGCATTTTATACACATCATCGAAAAATTAAACAGCACGATATGTATTAATTCATTTTTGTTGTTTTTTTAAGAATGACATGATGTAAAGATACAAAATAATTTATTCCTTCAAGATGACATAGAACATGTTGTGATGCAGCCGTTCCAGCAATTATATTACAGCATCAAAGAAAAACTCCAGATTGTATACAAAAGGTCATATTTTACTCGAATCAATTAAACATTGATTGGATGACATGTTTGAAATTATAACATGCTTATAATCAAGTAACAGCTTTGTGCGACCCTTGCCGCTTTAAAATAAAACGAACAAAAGAACGTGTGAAAATTGTGACTGGGACTGCAGAAACAGCTTGAGTCATCCGATAATTCGACCCCTGCAAATTCGAGTCATCAGGCAGAAATGTATATGAATATATAGCAATACAAACGTGCTTTGATGCAAAGCGACTTTGAGCCATCGGGTTTCGATTGTATATTACAATTTTAAGAAAATTGCCATTATGCTAATCTGTGAACAAGTCCAAATACACCAATAGGTACTATCAATACATTTGTTATTGTATTTTTGAATTGTTTTCATTATTTATTTATTTAAATGAATTAAGCTTCCATAATTTAATAAGAATAAGTTTTTTACTTTGAATACCCATTTACAGTAATTTATAAATATATTGAGATTTCAAATCTTTGAGAAAAGGAATATCACAAAAACAATTAAATTTTAGCACTGTAATTTACATTATCCATTGCTTACATAACTATTGCTTAACAATTATTGTGAATTTGCATGTATATGTACGTCATTGTCTCATTAACCAAATTTTAATCATATTGTTTGTATACCCTATTTCTTCTCATCAGAATGTATAAATACCACCCTTAAACAGACTGAAAACCCGGGCTTAATGAATGTGTATAGTGGTGTCCCACAGTAGCCTGTGCTACTCCTCACAGGCTAACATGAGACAACACTTTCCATCAATACTTGATTTTTGTTTTGAAGAAAGTCCCTTTCAAAAAAAAATCATCACAATTAGAAAGTATCCTCTATGATTAGTCTGTGTGTTCAATAAACAGGCTAATGTGTGGATGACACTTTGAATGCATTAAGCACTCGTTTCTCAGAACGAGGCTCATCTTGTTAAACTCTGTGACAGACTGTAGGTGGAATTGCTTTGAGCCTCCTTTTGAGAAAACAGTAATTTATTATTAATATTGCGTAAAGTGTCTTCCCAGATGAGCCCATACAGCCACACAGGCTACTCCGCTAGACGGAATTTCGTTTAGAAGAGACTTCCTATATTAAAAAAATTCCCTAAATGCATGGATGACATTAATGAAACTACATACTGTTCTTTTCCACCTCATCTTTTTTTGCATTCGAAATAAACAGGAAATACACATGCATACATTTTCCTTGCCAAGTTATGGGTCTGTTCAACGGACCCACACCCAAAGCGTTTATTTAAAAAAAAATATATCCTCAGGATAATTATATCTCAATCATATTTCGATAAGATCTAAACAAGAGATGTGTTTGTCAGAAACAGAATGCCCCCTATTGCGCCGCTTTAAAATTAAAATGCTAAAATGCAATCCCCAGCCATGGAATGCCGTGTCCCCCGACATCACTGGACTGTAATATGGCCAGCCTTTCACCAGACAGTTGTCTTCTTTGCTGTGCAGTAGCTGTTACGTTGAGCGAACCAATATGGAATATGCAAACTGCACAGGCTAATCTGGGACAACACTTTACACACATGCATTAAGTCTTGTTTTCCCATGCAACCTTACATTGTTGCCATTGCATGCATGAAAACTAACTCTAAAGCCTTATTACACTGTTCTGGGAATAAGGCCAGGGTCCTTCTTATTGAGAACAAATACATTCCATGGAATCATATTTATAAGCTTTATTAAATATCTCACAACTTTATAAAAACTCAAGGCCTTATGAGGATGACAGAAATTCTCCGGGTGTTGTGTAACTGAGGTTCCTGTTTGATAAGTTGGAAAGCATCGAGCTGAAGAAGGGTTTGAGTTATTGATCCTCAAGTAAAACAAGTCCTGCTGTAAACATGATATACACAATAAAAGACGCCATTTTATGTTTTGTTAAATCATATCATTCTTGTCAATTTCATCTTTAACATTCTTAATACACAGGTTACACTGTAAACCATTATTATTTGAGGGACATTATTTTGGTTGATTTTAAGGGTTCACTGATCCACAAGTTTATCACACACAGAAAAGTAACTGACACAAATTCATCATCTATTTTTCTGAACTGAGAAATCCACAAAATAAACTAATGTGTCATTAAAAGTCTTTTTTGACCACGAAATTTCGGATGAATATATATATGATTTTACACTTTACAAACAAGTAAAGAGGATATTTTATCTTAAGTAAATTCATACTTTTCTTTTCCACCTCATCTTTTTTGCATTCTTAATACATAGGGAATACATAAGCAGGTCTTTTCCCGGCGTATTTATGGGTATGTGAAACGGACCCATACGCAAAGCGTTTTTCTTTCCTTAACAAGGGCTGTTTGTAAAACATGCATGCCCCAAATATGGGCTGTCAGTTGTAGTGGCAGCCATGGTGTTAATACGTTTTTTGTCACTGTGACCTTGACCTTTGACCTAGTGACCTGAAAATCAATAGGGATCATTTGCCAGTCATGATCAATGTACCTATGAAGTTTCATGATCCTAGGAGTAAGCAGTCTTGAGTTATCATCCGGAAACCATTTTACTGTGTCCAAGTCACCATGACCTTGACCTTTAACCTAGTGAGCTGAAAGTCAATGTACCTATGAAGTTTCATGATCCTAGGCATAAGTGTTCTTGAGTTATCATCCAAAAACCATTTTACTATTTCGAGTCACTTTGACCTTGACCTTTGACCTAGTGACCTGAAAATCATTAGGGGTCATCTGCCAGTCATGATCAATATACCTATGAAGTTTCAAGATCCTAGGCCAAATTATTCTTGAGTTAACATCAGGAAACCATTTTACTGTTTCAAGTCACTGAGACCTTGACCTTTCACCTAGTGACCTGAAAATTTAAAGGAGTCATCTGCCAGTCATAATCAATGTACCTATGAAGTTTCATAATCTTAGGTGTAAGCATGCTTGAGTGAACATCCGGAAACCATTTTACTATTTCGAGTCACTGTGACCTTGACCTTTGACCTAGTGACCTGAAAATCAATAGGGGTCATCTGCCAGTCATGATCAATATACCTATCAAGTTTCATGATCCTACTAGGCTTAAGCATTCTGTAGTTATCATCCGGAAACCATTTGACTATTTCGAGTCACTGTGACCTTGACCTTTGACCTAGTGACCTGAAAATCAATAGGGGTCATTTGCCAGTCGTGATCAATGTACCTATGAAGTTTCATGATCCTAGGCCTTAGCGTTCTTTAGTTATCATCAGGACACTATCTGGTTGAAGGACAGAAGGACCGACAGACTGACAGGCCGACATGTGCAAAACAATATACCCCCTCTTCTTCAAAAGGGGGGCATAATAAGTGCCTTATGATTAATATGTCTCAATTATATTTCAATAAGATCTAAAAAAAAAGTATATTACTAGCATAATATGATTTTATTCTTTTAATTTTAAGTATTAGAAATAGTTATATTAAATTTGTTTTTCTGAAATCAATGGACTTTTCGCACGAAAAAATAAAAATCCCAAAATTGCATTTTTTCCCAAATTGGCCATGAAGAGGCCTGATAATTCAAACGTCTTTGTTACCTTCTGTGTATTCAGGTCATCCTTGTCCACCACATCCTCAGCATCCTTGTCCTGACTCAGCAGCGACTGTAGCAGCAAAATAGCTTGATGTTTTTCTTGTATGTATATTTAGGACTCACACAAATTTATATAAATGTAATGAAAATCAATAACAAATGTTCAACAGCATAAAATATGGCAAATTAATAAATCTCACATCAAGTGTTACCTTTCTGTAAACATTGCGTAAAATATCAATATATACTCCTCAAAAGATTACTTAAACAATTTCATATTTTATTTAAAAAATATTCATCCATATACATTTCTTACATGGCATGGTGTTTATAGAAATGAAAGTCTAAAAATAGCCTCAGTTGCTATGTACAAGTGCATCTATTTACAAATATGAAATTTTCAGTTGAAATGCTTTGTTTTTTCATGCGCAGTTTACAAGAACTAAATGTTAGGACCATAATGACACAAATGATATGACAACATAACATAATATGCATTGTATCTTATGTTCCAACAAAAACCCTCACATTGTGTAATTAGATAACAATATGTTCACATAAATTATTTGTATCTTTAACTACACACTTAATGTTGTATTGTAACATCACACACTACTATGTTCGTATGCTAAACAACACATTGTCATTGAAATACTAATCACTAATTACAACAACTAATACATACATGTACACACTATTCCACTCTCAACACCAGGATGTTGTCTTTCCCGTACAGTCCCACAATGATGGATGATGTGGTGCTGCTGTAGCAGACTGACTGTGGGCCCCACACTCCATCCTTCTGAGTAGCAAGATTAGCAAGCTTACTCTCTCCCTCCCAGCCCACCTGTAGTACAGTGTCGGGCCAGTATCCACAGACCAGCACCTGGCCTGCAGGGGTCACATGTAGACCAAGTGGGCGCAGTAGTGCTGGGTCTGTGAATGTAGCCAGGAGTGTGCCATCCCTGGCCAGGGTGAGAAGCTTGTTGTGCCAGTAGCTGGTGATGTACAGTCTGTCTCCTGTGGGACTCACAGCACACGTGTCTACTGCAAAACAGAGTAACATCAAGATATTGAATTACTGTAAATGTTAAATAATCTTATTAAACATATGCAGTGATATTGTATTACGCATATGTTGCTATAAAGAGGCCTTTACACATCTAAAATATATGCATACATTTCAATAATTCAATAGTTAAGCGTGACAATAAACTTCAGTAGCAGAGCTATTGTGTTAACGTTTGACATGTTGAAATGCGACTGGTGAGTTAGATATGAATTGAAGCAAAACAATTACACAGATGGAAACAATTACACATACTGAAACAATTGCACAGTTCTATCAACAGGTAAACATATTGTACATGTACAATCATTTAACAACCACAAAATTAAGACAGGGTCAGAAAGTGTCTCTTTCCCAGGAACTCAGTTTCTATTTATAGACATGCCATGTAGTGACAGTCAAAATACTTCATTACTCATGTTTATAAATCAATATTTCTGAATCTTGTTTTGGCTACAATGCACTGTAGCATTCAAAGGGCACATATGAATTATAGAACAAATATTTTATAATACATCAGCAGGTTTTCTGCTATTACATCTGAATTTTATTTTATTATCATCTCACAAAGTATGTAACTATAATTTATATTATTTTTTTTTCAAAATAACAAGATAAAGGCCTAATGGGTCAATATTTGTTGATTAAAAAAATAAATCCCAACTCGGTTCATTTAGTCAATAAAAATTCCCAAATTTGTCATTGTATGGATTTAAAATAACACAATTTGACTAGACTCCTTTGTCCACAATGGCTAGACAAATCCCTGTACATAATACACATGTTATCAGGATGGATTCACAATGATTCTTACCTGTATAATTAGCTGATCTATCTTGGTAGAGTCTGCAGATCAGTTTGCCATTCAGCGTATATTTGTACAGTTCCTGACCAGAGGTGACAAAAAGGTCTCCTTGGTGATGGGTAATACATGTACATTCATGTTGTAACTGAAACTTCCTGCCAGAAACAAGCTTTCCCTGGTTGACAGTGATAAACTGGACCTCCTGTATGTTGCTATCATGGTCATTCACAGCCACTGCAACCTCACTGGGTGTGATCAAACATATGGCCTGTGGACTAGCATCCACTACTACTACCCAGTGACTCACCACCTGGTACTGCTGGTCTAGAAGCTTGACTCTCTTATTATAGTTGTCTGCAACCAGGATTTGTCCATCTGGGAGAGCACATATGCCTGTGATATCACATGAATATGAATCACTTGGTATTCTCACATTGTGCACAGACTTCCGCTGGACGTTAAACACCTTGCCTGACTTTCCTAGCAGAGTTAATGCCTGCTGTATTATATGCTTACATTTTATGCTGGCTATAAGGCAGAGCTGCTTATGATCTCCAATTTTCTGAACAATTTCATGGAATTGTGACAAGTCATTGTGAACACTGGTGCATTTATGAATAGAACTTGTAACTGACCCTTTAATGCTTATAACCTCAGCTTTCATCTCGTTAAGTTCCTTCGCAGTAATATTATCGAATTCATTCACGATAGAAACAACATTTTTACACATCTCTTCTTTTAAATATTGCTCATTTCCGCCTGATGTTCCCACAGAATTATTATCACATTCATCTATATAAGTATTTAAATTGCCAAACATTTGCTCTATCATAATTTCCCTATGTTCCTTGTATGTTCCCTGCAATGACTGAATGCTGGCCTCCTGACTGATCTGCAGGGTTTTAATTTCCCCCAGGACAGTTTCCAGCTCCACTGACAGCCCCTCCAGGCCTGAGGGCTGCGAGTTGGTCAGCTCCGAAATCTGGGTCACTTCTCTGCACTGGCTGAAATAAACAATTAATACATGTACATACATGTACCAAGGAATAGTCAGTGATATTATGTTATGCTTCAAACAAGTATAAAGTGTCAAATAAAAACATACATGGACAATAAATTAACACTTCTTGGGCTTAATATGGGGGTTCATAGACATGCACTTTTCCATCCATCTGAGTGACTTTTCTGTTGTATATAACTCAACACGTATTCCTGCAACTTAACAAGTACAGTAACCAGGCATGTGAGCTAATGCGCACTTCTATATGTTGTTTTCATCATAATTGTAGTAATGTCTCATATTTATATAAAAATGACATTTTAAAATATGTGCAGTGTAAAATAAACAGTATTGCTTGCTACAAGAGGACTAACACTTTACATAAATATTTATCATTGTGTAATTTTACCCACATGCATAGTTTCATATGTCTTTTTCAACATACCCAGAGTTATGGCCCAGTTTAGCAAAGAAATCACATTTAAAATTGTGTTGTGAGTAACTCAAAGAGTACAGCTGATAGAGGGATGAACTATTCTTAAAGTATAACCCACCATGTGAAATTATGCACCTTGATATTTTTTTGAAGTTTTTTTTTTACATAAGAAGAGTTATGTGACAATCCCTTTAACCAAATGATAATATTTGTTCAATTGCGAGAAGCGTTACTCAAATAGAGGGATACTTCTACAGTAACATAGTAATTGTCAGGTTAACTTGTGCAACTCCATGTTTGTTCATAATTTAAAGACATTTGTGCAGTTGTGGGACAAATTGGATTGTAGAGGTATCCATGTACTAAGAATACATTTCTAGTAGTTTATATTGTTTTCAGTTTTAGTGTAATTGTACACCTTGACCACACTATCCATAATAACACATGCAAGAAAAGATCATTAATGCTCTTCCATCCCACAAAAAAACTAGCATGACGTATACTTAATGTCTATTCCCAAACTCAGTATGTCCAGTCTAGCCTGTGATGAGCGACTTATGACATGCAACCTGGTCTACTATCTCCCAATATTTGTTGTTGTTATTTGACTTCTTGTGATTATTTTGCTTTTGTTGTTGTCATGTGATACAGGTGTTCCGCTGTCGATCGCCATTGGCGCCAAATGGCGCTAATTTTTTTAAAGTGGCTCCAATTTTTTTAAAGTGGCGAATAAAAAAAAATCGGTAAAATCCTATCCGAAAATGTACTGCGCGTCGAAAGCAAGCGACCGAGCATTAGCAGCCAGCGTCTGTCAGTTTTAAATATTGTCAGGAAATAGGCATGAAAAACATTCATTTAATTGAACCTGGAAATCATCCACCACTTACAGAAAACGTTTTAACACCAGAAGCTGATATGTCTTTTTCCCTTTCAAATGATGTACATTGGTGTGATTCTATGTTTAAATATTTAATTTTGAAATATTCATGCAGCATACTGTTAAATACATTGATGTTAACGTTATTATATTGTTTTGGTTACCTGTGTTGTTTATCAAGTTGAAAAAAATGTTATTTATATACAAAAAAAGCTAATTAAGACTTATGAAGGTATGATTTATGAAGGAACTTTTATGTAATAACATACTTTTTAAAGTGATAATATAGTCAATGACATGAATGTAGTAAAGAGCTTTCTTTGAATGATTGTTCTTACTAATAAGATTGGAATAACCGACAGTTTTCACGCCGCAAAAAAGTGGCGACAACTTCTTTGGGCCAGTGAAACCCCTGTGATCTATTTGTGGAAAAGTAAAGACGCCATTGTTAAATGTTTGAATGGTCAGGTTAGCGTGTGCAACTCCATGTTTGTTCAAAATGTTCCTAATTATTCTTGAGTTATCATCAGAAAACCATTTTACTGTTTCGAGTCACTGTGACCTTGACCTTTGACCTAGTTACCTGAAAATCAATAGGGGTCATCTGCCAGTGATGATCAATGTACCCATGAAGTTTCATGATCCTAGGCGTAAGCGTTATTGAGTTATCATCCGAAAACCATTTTTCTAAGTTGATTCACCGTGACATTTTAATTGTCAGGTAAACTCGTGCAACTCCATATGTTTTTTCATAATTTTTTTACATTAATGCAGTTGTCTTAAATGGATTAAAATTTAATGATTAAATGCATTTAATAATGGCAGTACTGTAATATAACTTTTATCATAATTGAAAATCTGCTTATCATATTATTATGGGTATAACAGGAACTAAAACTGACTACTAAATCTTTATAATTTCATGTTATAATCTTCTGTGACCTTTGACCTATTGACCTTAAAATGGATTGACCTCTTAATTTTCCTCGATGTTAACATAAAACATGTTGCCTGGCTGTAGGTCAAAGCTTTCCCTAGATATATTGTGGAACACAATTGGTCTACGGACCAACGAACTAAAGAACAGATGCAAAGCAAAATAACCCTGCTTCTTACAAAAGGGTCCTCTATTTCTAAATATAGTCTAAGTATTAACACTCTAGCCTGTGATAAGCGGCTTATGACATGTAACACAGCGATTTTTTTTCTTCTTTATAAAGTACCTGTAAAAGGTATACTTTCCCAATTGAAGAAAAACTACGAAATTCCAAATTGCTGTCTGAAAATTTCCAAGAAAAAAGGCAAATTCATTCTTTTTTTTTTCCAAAAAGTGCATTTTCTGCAAGTTATCAAACAAGTACAAGAGGGCCATGATGGCCCTGTATCGCTCCACTGCTGAAAAAGGCTGAAAATATTCTCGGTGTGTGCAAATACTTAAATATAGGCCCTATTTAAGCAAATGTACACTTTTTTGACCCCCTGGGCTAGGTCAAATTTAACCCCAGGGGCATAATTTGAGCAAACTTTGTAGAGGACTACTGTATCTCACTACATACCAAATGTGGTAGCCCTAGGTCCTAGAGTTAAGGACAAGAATATTTTGAAAGTTTTCACAAAATAAGCAAGATATAAGCGTACACTACGCGCCCCGCGATTTTTGTCTAAATAACAGACCACCGCGTTTAGGCCAACGTGGCAAATCGCAGTGATTCGCCGCAAATTGCGGTGAATCCACTCTGTGGTTGATTCACGGTGATTCCGCCGTGATTTCACTGCGACCATCTGGCGATAAAGATCAGCTGTAGAATCATTGCGAAAACACTGCAAATCGCTGTGATTCGCAGTGACTACTAGATTTAAATTTCTACTTATTAACTAATGTCATCACTATTGACGATCACATTAAATCGCGAAAATGTATTCCAATATGAAAGTAAACACCGTACTTGCTGAATGTCGAATCCTGATTTACAAACAATATCTTTATTTGTTGAAATAACAATGGTACAGTACGGCTCACGCAAAACCAACAAAGTTCGCGGCTACAGATTCTTTTGTTCTTGAAGTTTCTCCGCAGCCACAACGAGTATTCACTTCGAAAGAAACAGGTACAGATAATAACCTGATATTTTTACTTCTACGCGATTGTTTTAACATTTCATCAGCTTCTCTGCATACTTCATACAATTACCATCGGATGTCATCTGTCAATGATTGTGTAGGTCAGTAACCATACCGAAGAAATTTTTATAGTTTAATATCGGAAACGAGACTTGCTTTAAACGTCGAAATAAACAATATCTATTTGCTTAAGAGTTGCTCAAATACACAGACGACACAAATATAAATAATGTCGACGATTTGAATAAAATCAAATGTTGGTTTATTTGTAAAATTAATACTTTCACTTTGTCCTGATTTTCAGAAAATGACTTACATATGCATCTAAATTTAAATTTACACATTGCTTCAGGTGATGTACTCTTCTCCAATCGCCATTGGGCTGCTAGATCTATTTAATAAAATAGAAGCGTGTAAAATTCATTTAATGGAACATTACTAAACATTTGTCTTTACAATTTCTCGAGCAATGTTGAACAGTCTATACTTTTGAAAATGGAGGCTGTGATCATTCGGAATTATCGTTATTTTAAATGTTTCAAACATATTTTGTTACACTTAAAATTAGGCGGTGAATCGTTTGGTTTGGTGGCATTCTGTTACATTTCGGACCCCATGCAATTTTTCAGATCATAATCTCTTTGCTTTCTTACTCGAACTTGTTAGTTTCTGACCACGAGTGCTACTAAATGTAACCATAGGACTGTGTATTATGGTCCATGCAAGTTGCTTGGACCCGTGTTGAATGATCCTTAAATGTTAGATAAGCATGTGCACTGTTGATTAAGTTGGTTTGTACAAAAGTTCTACTGAAAACCGCCGACTGCATCTTTGTTTTATTATCCAATCAAGCCCCAAACATCCAATATCCTGTGTATTACCAGAAACAAACTTAAGATAAGCACGCGTTGTCTGTCAAAACAATGATTGTATAGCTGTTAACATTTTGAAGTAGCTAACACAGTTAATTCCCATATATGCTCTCAGAAAAAGACTTAAATTGCTTAAAACATTTAAAATAACGATATTTATTTTCATTAGAATTGCTAATATATATATATATATAAATGACAAATTCAATAAACAGATATTGGTTTATTTTCACAAAATAAACTCGCTTTCTTGATTCCCAGAAAATGATGTGTACATGTTGCATTTAATCCAAATATAAATTAAGTTGTTTATTGGTCGTTGAAGAAGATCATGAACTGAACATGACACTAAGTGTGTAGTCAGTATACAATACAATAATTGTTTCAATAATGAAGGAACTGAAACAGCGCAACGGTTACAATACAGTGTGTATGACATTCTTTAGGACTCTTATCATCAATATTAACCAGAATTCGCTTTTAAAATGGAAATCGAGCATATGCGGGATTATCAAGCAATGGATAAAGACGGAAGAAGTTGCATGAATGTGATTGAGACAGTTGAAACGTATGTATCGGGGAATCGAGAGACTCGGAGAAAATACGACGATTACATTACAATCAGTTATGAGTTCTCCATGGCTTCAAACTGTTAATTGCATAACCAATAACGCAATTATCACTCCTCCAGTTGCGGCATCATACAGCTAGGTATGAACACTGTTTTGTTTTATACGCAGCATTTAAAAAGTAAAAAATAACCTGTCAGGGACATGGGTGTGAAATACATGTTGAAATTTTTAAAAGGCTACTCTCTTGTATCTGCCAACAATGCTAATAATCCCATATTGCTATAATCTTTGTGAAGATTAGACATGTACATGTAACGTAGGAAAATCGTTCTTCACTGCGTTGACCGTGAACAGGGTGAATCGCGGTGAATCACCGCGGAGATAGTTATGCATACACGGTGATCATGCTCGACCTAGCGTGATGAAACGCGCGAGATCGCGATAATTTTTAACCCAAAATAAATAATGACCACCGAGTGTTGGTGATTTTGGCAAAAATCGCGGGACGCGTAGTGTAATATGTTTGTAAAAGCATTCAAACATTATACACAATAACACTTGTCATCAGCAAAATTTAAATCGCAACTTATATACCAATTATGGCCATACAACTTTTACAGTTAGCACTTTGAAGGCTTTTTTTTACCTGACCTGAAAAAATATTATCCTTAAACAATTGACATGTGTTGAAAACCATATAGCATATCCCTTTATGCTATGTACTTTGTGAAACAATTGTTTTAATGTATGAAACCAATTTGTGTATAGTATTATCTGTCTACTCCAAATTACAGTTTTTAAATTATACTATGTTAATATGACAGAAGTGGTTTCATTTTTTTTAGATGCTTGATCTACATTACAGCCAACGCGGAACAAACATAATCTGCGGCTACATGTACGCCACGGCCCAAAATTTAGTTTGCGGCGGGCGTGTCGAGTGTTCACGGGCGTATTGCTGAGGCACTTGGCATCGATCTGCGCAACGACGCAGTCTGTTTTAACCTCGCCTACTTTCACGGAGTAAATCCGCCGCATACATACGCTGCAGATTGAGTGATAAGATATACACCTACATGTACATTTGTGTAGCATAGAAACCTAGATTTATGCTACTTTCATATTAATTATTTTCACATTTTAATAAGCGATATGGCACTAAGTGCGCTTTAACAAATTATCGTTGAATAAATTACGCACAATGTTAATGTTTCATTTGATTCTGAAATGAGCTTTCTTAAATTTGTAATCCGCAACACACTTCCGAATTTTAATGCTAATGTTACATTAACAAATTCTAGCGTCAAATAAACAGTGCTAAAATATCCTTTGTCTCCATAAAAAGCACGCGAAAATTATGCAGACATGTACAACGTTGCATGGAAAGTTTGCGTGTATTTTGTGTTGTATAAAAACATTCATCATGTCAGATGATTTATGCGTGTTCAATTGGGAAAAAACCGCCCCGATTGGGCGTTATTTCATCACATCTTTAAATGGTAACAAACGCCAAAATGTACTTGATACTTGAGAATAATTGCGAATGTGTGTGTGTCTTGAGCACTTTTATCGTAAATTTACCGGAATTTCCTTTAAAACTGGAATATACCGGATTATCGGGTAATGATTAGCGATATCAACTGCATAATGTAAACAAAATGAAACTAATTTATATACACATAGTCAAACAATAGTTATAATAAGCTGATAATTAACAAAACAACAATTAAGTGTTGGTTATTGATGTGGCTTCAACTGCTAATTGTCTCAGCTAAAATATAATTGCAAAAACAACAAGCAATTATAAATCAACCAACTGCTGGATTCTTGACCACTCGTATGAGCCTACACATAATTACGTGACATTTATGTGTGAAATACATACACTACGGGCAGGAAACAAACTAACTTGGGGCCAGCCACATTAAATATGCTTATATGCTAATACACTTTGTCGTAAAAATTAAACCCAAAACAAATATGTCTGTTGATCGTTTTAATATAAAGACAATAATCATACAGTGCAATAAACGCACACAAAGTAACTTAAAGTACTTAAGCCGATTCTATAAATGACGATGGCAAATGATTATTGGAATCTTATTAATACGTGCCTGTGATAATCGTATTTTGTTTTAATTAATTCGATTTTTTTTATTTGCATTCTTTTAAAATAATTATTATTTATATCCGGATGATAGCAATTTTTTTAGAAATGGGAATGCAATCACTAAAAACAAAACAACAGCATGTTTTTTTATTAACTAATTTATCTATTTTGAATCTGTGCGCATTAAATTAATTATGATTTTAAATATAATTATAATTGTTCTTTTAAATTTCTTTGACTACATGTAACTAATCATTTAAAAAAGATTTTGATTTGAAGATGCGCATGGACTCGGCGTCATGTCGCAGATCGCGGCTTGCCTCGGCATGTCTCGGCGGAAAGATGCGAAGCTTCGCTTTGATATGCTTCAACGGCTGACTCGGCATCGACTTGTTTCGCATTGCCGCCGCCGTTCGCAAAATATGTTTGTTCCACGTTGGCTGTACTGTAATTAATCTATTCTATTTTTTTTAAAACTTTGATCATGTTTGCCTCTTTGTTCTTTTTTTTTTTGGTACTAATGTCTTAAAATTTTACCATGTTGTATTAGTCAAAGATTGTTGATGAATGTCCCAGAAGTGGTTTAAATGCAATGCCAAGAGCTTGAATAATGACAATAACGATAAATCCAGAAATAAGCATTAGTGAAAAATATAATTGCCAACTAAGGCAAATGTCAAGTAAAGTACAAATGGACGGTTTGGTCAATCAATATACACCTCACACATCAATCAAGGCTGGGCATACACACTATTGACTGATAAAATCCTAACAAGGGCTGTTTGTAAAACACACATTCCCCCAAATTGGCTGTCAGTTGCAGTGGTAGCCATTGTGTGATTATGTTAGAAACCATTTTACTGCTTCAGGTCACTTTGACTTGACCTTTGACCTAGTGACCTGAAAATCAAAAAGGGTCATCTGCCATCTGTCATAATCAATGTACCTATGATCCTAGGCATAAGCGTTCTTGAGTTCTCATCCAGAAACCATTTTACTATTTCGGGTCACCGTGACCTTGACCTGAAAGTTGCTAATCCACCGATAATTACGAGTAACGCCCATATTATATAAACTGGAATCACAGTTCATTTTTTATACTAACAAGTCATAATACTACACATAAACATTAAGAAAACACATTTCCTCGACGAGATACATAAATTATCCGAGTAGAATTAAATTGCTACGTCATGACCTTCGACATTGTAAATGGCGGACGTATTGTAAATTAACATTGAACCCGCGTTCAATTAAAAAATGGCGATTCAAATTACAAGTAATGGTGATTCAATGATGGAGAAAGCATTAACTGGATGTAACAAACATTTGATAAGGTTTGTTAAACCAGATAACGAGGAAAATTTGGATAATTAAAGTTAAACTACTACTGGTAAGGCGTATATATTTCGGACATGTATAGTAATCGGCTAAACAGTAATAGATATACAAGATGTTCCATGCATTAAGATTATGTTTTTGTACAAAAGCTATCATAGGGATGATGACAATATAATGAGGATAAATATATGATGGAACGGTGCTACCGGTACATATCTTAAATTACTTAAATGTGTTAAAGACTTAATAAGTTATGATGAAGTAATTTTAATGAGCATTTATTGTTTTTACAAATAACATAGTATAGTGATAGAAATAATAACAAGGGACAAAATTGTCACAAAACCAGGTTTTCATTGTGAAAAAAAATCTGATAAAGGGAGAAAACTCAAACTGAACTTTTGAAATGAACAAACAAAATTAACCCCCTTTGTAAGTTTGTTTTTAAAAAAAATCTATTTTTAGTCGTGGCGACCTTGACATTAGAGATATTGACGTGATTCTTTCGTGCGACACACCGTCCCATGATGGTGAACAAATGTGCCAAATGATTTTAAAATCTCACAATGAATGACATAGTTATGGCCAGGACAAGCTCATTAAAGGCCATTTTTGACTTTGAACTCAAAGTGTGACCTTGACCTTGGAGATATCGACGTAATTATTTTGCGCGACACACCGTCCAATGATGGTGAACAAATGTGCCAAATGATTTTAAAATCTGACAATGAACGACATAGCAGCGATTTTCCTTGTCCAATTGGGAAAAGTACCCGTACCGGTCCAATTGGGAAAAATCGAGTCGTGAAAACCTCAAAATTGGGAAAATTCGAGTCGTGAAAACCTCAAATTGGGAAATTGGTGTATTTGATTTTTTGCTCCCAAATACTTTAAAATTGATAAACAAGTGTTTTTAAGCTGTCAATATTATATAAACCTAGGTTCAAGCTATAGAGCTGCAAAGGGAAACTAACTAAATGTTGCTTTAAAAAAAAAAAAAAAAAAAATTTTTTCTTTTTAACTTAAATTGGGAATTTAAGGACAGCAATTGGGAAATTTGTATTTTTTTCGTCATTCGGAAAGTGCCGTTTACCGGTACTTTATAAACAAGGAGGAAAAGCGCTGCATAGTTATGGCCCGGACAAGCTTGTTCCGCCCACCCGCCAGCCAGCCCGCCCGCATTCTAATAACCAGTTTTTTCCTTAGGAAAACCTGGTTAAAAAGTTGTAAAATGAACATGTTTTGTTTTTGAAAAACTTAAAGTCGATATTGTTCCCACAAATTATTGATATTGTGTCCTTATCTTTGTGTACCAATTCATTAAAATATGTTGTGTTATTTATCATGGTATTTTTATTTAATAAAGCAGCGTAACTTTTTAAGATATTGTGTTGCTCTTAGAGCATATTTTTATTTAAAAAAATGAATAATACAGACAAAAACACAATAAACGCGCTTCAAAATTGACCCCTAGTATTTTTCAATTTGATTCCTCAAAATTTCAGCCCAGGTGTCATTGACTTCCAGTTTTTAAAATCTATTGAAATCCCTCATGATCGGTCCTCGAAGTGATTTTTTACAATTTTTCTTATCCGAGTCCTGGGACTCCATATCCTGCAAATCTACGACTCCCTGAATCGAAAAAACGAGTCAGGGGTTTTCCTCGCTTCATTGGAAAGAGGCCCTAGCCTATGGATTTTGGGAAGAATTCTCCCTAAAGTTACTGCTTTGGGAAATGAAAAAGCTGGTATTAGTAAGGATCTTCGGAAAACTGCACAATTTTATTCTCAATTGGGAAGGGGCCTTTAATAGGCTCCTGATATATAAGGCTGAAAACCGCTGCTACTGCGAGTCCAAGTATTAAACTTCTATGCATTTTTGGGACTCACAACTCAAAACTTTGCATCCCCAGATATTTTTGTGAGTCCAGGACGCAGGACTCACGGTTAAAAAAATTCACTGTCCTCGATGCTCTCAAATTGCGTCACCTGATTCACACATGTTCAATGGGAATTCCCCCATCCCGTAAATAAATTTGTAAATGCACTCGTGTAAAATGGCGGACATTTGAGTTTATGAAATATTTTGACATAGTCATTGGCTATAGTTTGGTTTTGAAAATATAAATCGTAATAATACTGGATTATCCGGTAATCGATAGAGTTGGAACATGCAAAGATCTATCAATATTATATGTTTATTTACAGATTTAAGGAACATGTTTGTATCCATCGAAATCACAATCGGTGGGGTCTATTAAAATTATGAAATAAAAGTGGGACTTCAAAATTTATGTTTGGGACGTCCAAGATTTATGGTTTGGAAGTCAGGACTTCCAACTTTTAAAAGCTAGCGAAAGCGCTGTTAATTATTAATAACTAAAGGAATATAAATGTGTGAGATACCTGTGAATTGTTCCAACACATGCAGAGCAGCACAGCTGACTGTGGTCATGGCAAAACTGTGTCAGTGTCAGTGTTTCATCCTCATGCACCTCACACTTCCTGAGAAAATCTTCCACCGCCTTAGAAACTGGCCATTTCTTAATATCCTCCCTTCCACATGTCATATGTTTTGTAAAAAACTGACTATGCAGGATAACACATTTTTTACAATAAAACCTTAAACATTTTTCACAATAAATGTCTGCAGATTCCGTAAGATTCTGCTCTAAACAACGCGTGCAAGAAAAGTCTTCAACCATACGCAAACGTTTTGGAACCGAAGACAATGAACCTGTTGCCATTATGTTACTGTTTATAATGTTAAAACCTTTTTGTTCAAATCGTTCAAGTATATTTCTTGTGAAATATGAAAGAAATAAAGCTAGATCCAAAAGTTTATCAACCTTAGAAGTTAAAATTAACACTGAAACACAAATAAATTCAAACACAAGATGTGCGATAAAACTTTTCAACCATAGGCCAACGTTTCAAAACATTAGAAATGAACCTGTCGCCAATTTTGATACTCAAGTGTATGAAGTTTTACATGTTAAAGTACATGTAGTTGAAGTATAATTCTGTTAAAATAGTCTATAATACTGTAACCCATATGGTTACGGCTGTGTTGTATCCCAATAAACAAGAAATCATAAATAAGATAGTTCACAGTTCACTTCTTTTAATAATGTAGAAATGCTTTTCAGTCCTTTATGAAATACATGCAGACGAAAATTGAAATAGCAGTTAATCCTACAGTATAAATCAGGATCTGAAATATATAAAACAATAGAATGCTTAACAATAAAACAATTGTTCTGTTCTAGTGGCCTTAACATTTATTTTATATGACTCAACTACTCATATAAGATTTAGGTACAACAATGACAAAAATAATCATAAATACACAAACGCAGCATCAAAAACCTTAAAAACAAGGGATGTTTGTAAAACATGCATGCCCCCCATATGGGCTGTCAGTTGTAGTGGCAGCCATTGTGTGCATACGTTCTTTGGCACTGTGACCTTGACCTTTGACCTAGTGACCTGAAAATCAATAGGGGTCATCTGCGAGTCATGATCAATGTACCTATGAAGTTTCATGATCCTAGTCGTAGGCTTTCTTGAGTTATCATGCGGAAACCATTTTACTGTGTCAAGTCACCATGACCTTTTACCTAGTGACCTGAAAGTCAATAGGGGTCATCTGCGAGTCATGGTCAATGTACCTATGAAGTTTCATGATCCTAGGCGTAGGCGTTCTTGAGTTATCATCCGGAAACCATTTTTCTAAGTCGAGTCACTGTGACCTTGACCTTTGACCTGAAAATCAATAGGGATCATCTGCGAGTCATGATCAATGTACCTTTGAAGTTTCATGATCCTAGGCATAAGCGTTCTTGAGTAATCATCCAGAAACCATTTCGGGTCACTGTGACCTTGACCTAGTGACCTGAAAATCAATAGGGGTCATCTGCGAGTCATGAATCATGCCTATGATCATGAAACTTCATAGGTACATTGATCATTGATCAATGTACCTATGAAGTTTCATGATCATAGGCATAAGCTTTCTTGAGTTATCCACCGCAAACCATTTTTCTAAGTTATGTCACTGTAACCTTGACCTTTGACCTAGTGACCTGAAAATCAATAGGGGTCATCTGCAAGTCATGATCAATGTACCTATGAAGTTTCATGATCCTAGGCTACATAATGTAAGCGTTCTTGAGTTATCATCCGGAAACCATTTTACTATTTCGGGTCACCGTGACCTTGACCTTTGACCTAATAACCTCGAAATCAATATAGGTAATCTGCGAGTCATGATCAATGTACCTATGAAGTTTCATGATCCTAGGCCTAAGCATTCTTGAGTTATCATCCGGAAACCATCTGGTGGACAGACGGACATACAGACGGACTGACATGTGCAAAACAATATACCCCCTCTTCTTCAAAGGGGGGGGTATATAATGAGTTAAAAATACATCATTCAACACATTGATACAATTTCTACAATTCTTACCAATTTATGGAATTGAGTCCCTTTCTCTTTCACTTCAGTCTCTCCTCTTTTAACCTGCTGGTGCTGTAAATTCGAGCATGCAAACAGATATTATGGTGTTTCAACTCAGTGTATAAGTAGCTTTCTAAAAGTGAATTTATTAATTTGCTGTCATTCGCGAAATCATGTGAGTTGAACATTAAAAATGTTCAAACCATAGGCTCTGGATGTCAATGACAATCAGGGTTCGCCAAAACCATCGGTCTGCCAGTCCAGACCGGCAATTTTTTCTCGGGACCGACAAGTGAATTAAGATAATCGGTCCGACTGACCGACACAATCAGATGAAAAATGATTTCAAAAAGATCACTCAAAGTGTATAATATCATTAATATGCTATTGGATTAATAGAAAGTACATGCTTTTTGTTCAACTTCTGTCAAAATCCTTTTTTTCTTACCTTCATTTTGATGTTTTGATGTTTATAGTTGGATTAGAAATCTTGTTTCAACAGGCATTTGTGAGCTTTTTGTTAAATAGTTTCATTATTATATTGTTCTGGGAAGGATATATTTTAATGTACATACCAACAATTTCTGAAATCAATATTAGATTTTTCACCCGATGTACAATATTTCGGATATTTTAAAATTCGGACATAGGGTTATTTAGGTGTTGATTTGTTGTTGATAGTATGTAGCAAAATGTTTTGTGTTATTTCAGACAACAAGAATGGATGGTGGTAATTATCATGGGCCTTTCTATCAAGAAATAGGTGTGCAAGACATTCATTTAATTGAATCTGGAAATCAACCACCTCAGCTAAGACAAAATATTTTTACAATAGCTAGGTGTTGTTTTAGAACTTGTGAAATTGGCTAATAAACAGAAATTGAAGTAATCCAAAGTGTGAATGGGTGTGTGCAATTAAGTCAAACTTGATTGGATGTCACCAGGGCCCTAAATCTATCAAATCTGCAGCCTAAATTCGGCCCGTTCCCCACCTGAAAAGTATAATTTTTTCCCCTTTTTGGGAGAAAAATTCCCTGTAGAATTTAAAAAAAAACAAGGGCTGTTTGTAAAACATGCATGCCCCCCATATGGGCTGTCCGTTGCAGTGGCAGCCATTGTGTGAATACGATTTTTGTCACTGTGACCTTGACCTTTGACCTAGTGACCTGAAATTAAATAGGGTCATCTGCGGGTCACGATCAATGTACCTATGAAGTGTCATGATCCTAGGCAAAAGCGTTCTTGAGTTATCATCCGAAAATCATTTTACTATTTCGGGTCACCGTGACCTTGACCTTTGATATTGTGACCTCAAAATCAATAGGGGTCATCTGCAAGTCATGATCAATGTACCTATGAAGTTTCATGATCCTAGGCGTATGCGTTCTTGAGTTATCATCCGAAAACCATTTTACTATTTCGGGTTACCGTGACCTTGACCTTTGACCTAGTGACCTCAAAATCAATAGAGGTCATCTGCGAGTCATGATCAATCTACCCATGAAGTTTCATGATCCTAGGCGTATGCGTTCTTGAGTTATCATCCGGAAACCATTTTACTATTTCGGGTCACCGTGACCTTGACCTTTGACCTAAAAATCAACAGGGGTCATCTGCAAGTCATGATCAATCTACCCATGAAGTTTCATGATCCTAGGCGTATGCGTTCTTGAGTAATCATTCAAAATCCATTTTACTATTACAGGTCACCATGACCTTTGACCTAGTGACCTCAAAATCAATATGGGTCATCTGCGAGTCATGATCAATGTACCTATGAAGTTTCATGATCCTAGGCCCAAGCGTTCTTGAGTTATCGTCTGACAACCACCTGGTGGACGGACCGACAGACCGACCAACAGACCGACATGAGCAAAGCAATATACCCCCTCTTCTTCGAAGGGGGGCATAAAAAAAAAAAAATTAAAGATAATTCTCATGATTATTATATCATAATTCTATTTCAATTTAATCTTGATAAACATACTTAATTATGAAAAAAGAAATTAACATAGTGCAAACATGTACAAATGAGAGAGTAAGTAAAAAATCTCCCAAAAAGGGAAACGTAGCGAAAATTCCCCCTCGTGAGGGTAGCGACCCGCTTTCCCTAAAATGGATTGAGGGCCCTGGTCACCCTAACTTTTCAAGAACATGGATTTGTAAGGCTGTGCAGGCTAAAAAACTGTTTGACAAAAAAAAAGTCTAAAAAGTATGCCATTGGTTTATTATTAATAGAATAATTGTTTAATTATATCGACTTTGAACATGTTTTTATTGTATTTTAATGTGATAAAAACCCATAAACATCTAAAAGGTACTCTCTTTTGTTGTGTTTAGCTGTTATAGTTTAGTCAGACAGTGGGACTGACAGAAACTGATTCGGACTGACAAAAATTTCAAGTCTGTCAGTCCGAATGACTGACAAATTTTTTAAGTTTTGGCAAACCCTGGACAATGTTTTTTTTTTTTTTTAATTACCCATTGTTTATTATAATGCATACACATACTAAATTAATAAAAATCTTCCAACAAACGTCTTCTTAAAAAAAAAGACAGTTTGACTAAAAAATGTACATAGATATTGACGAGGTAAATCACTCGCCATTTTCTAAAGCAACGGAAGTGCGTCATTATGCATTATTAAATCGCTGTCATCCCGCTCACTTATTGAAATGCGCGAGCAGGCCGGGAACCTCGCTCTTTCTTTATCTACTTTCAGTTTCAACAGAAACATCCACAGAGGAAGTGATAAATCCTTGTAACTATTGTTTCTCATAATTAATGGGGCAATCAACAAAATATATTGTAAACTGCATACACATGAATCATTCCTTACCTATTCGTTTGCCATGGTGATTTCCAGAAAAAAAATCAGCACGTCAAAAATCAAATCTGGCGCCCAGTGTTAAGTGGCTGTTATTGTGTATAAAGAGCGAGGTTGACAGCGATTTAATTATTAATAATGACACACTTCCGTTGCTTTAGAAAATGGCGAGTGATTTACCTTGTCAATATCTATAGATACATAGTCGAGCTATATTTTTTTTAACAAGACGTTTTGTCGCAAGATTTTATTAATTTAGCATGTGTATGCATTATAACTAAAAAAACCAATAAATTAAGGTTCATGTTAAGTGACAAAATGACCCCACATTGAAGAAATTTAAAAATATAAAAATGATCAGTAATACCCAAAATAAATAAATGAAATTTACATATGGTTTAAAAAATTATATATTATTTCTACATATGTATACATTTTCAAGAAAAAAAATCACAAATCTTAGTAATAATGTCATTATTAGCAAAAATTATCCAGTATATGGCAAATTCTCAAATCCATTAAAAAGAACACACATGAACCAAATAAAACCACCAACAGTATTGGCCAGTTATATTTAAGTTACTCAGTGCTCCAGCTAGAATTTGAAAAGGGCAGGGCGGCTTTTTTGTCAAAAGGGCACTTTCGACGCGCAGTATTTTGTGAAAAGGGCACTTTTGACGCGCAGTATTTTGTGAAAAGGGCACGTTCGAGCGCGCGAGTGTTTCTGGAATGCTTTCTATTGCATGTTAATTTATATGTTATAAATAATTGTATTATTCCCATTATTATCAAACCATTCAAATATAATGTCTACAATGAGGATTAAACTAATTACAATGTAATAAGAGATTTATGAATTATCATATGTAAAAAAAAAAAAAAAAAAAAAAATTTTTTTTTTTTGAGGGGGGGGGGGGGCAGGGCGGAGGTTCGGGGGGGCAGGGCGGAGGTTCGGGAGGGCAGGGCGTGGCGCCCTTCGATTTAGGCCTAGCTGGAGCACTGGAACTTACTACTACCATTGAAATGCGTCAATTATATAAAGCCCCACAACGACACTATGCGAATTTCAAAATGAACATGTTTATACCATGAGTTGCTATTTATAGATTTTTGAAAAAGTCTAAGTTTCCAATTGCATAGCATGCGATCAAGAGGAGTTATGATGTTATGAAATATATTTCATGAAACTATATCATTTTCCTATTATCTCCATAACAATGACGCTTATGTGAAATTCACTTATTCAATAGAATCTTGATACATTTAAGTCTCCTCCCGATTTAATTTCATCTGTCGTTCATCTCTGTCAGCAAATTGTATTGATCCGCATTTACGAATTTATTAAATATTGCTTACATATTTTGTTTATTTGATTAAATAACTTGAAAATACCTCATAAACAAATTATAAAAACTTAAGAACAAATTAATGAATCGGTAATATTTTATAAATTGTCGAATTGAAAAGAAATATTTTTCGAATATACTTCCGGCAAATAATGGCTAGCTGAACAAGTAAACATGACAAGACAATAACAAATGCATTTTTTATCGATGACAAGACTTTTATAGAAAGGTAAATGTTCACTTGGTTTAATATGTACGTGTGCCTAGTCCAAATACAGTACACTCCACGCGTTTCCCCCAATTTCCCTCCATACTCCACGGTGATTGACCTGGAGGGAGATTAAGAAAATCCCGCCAGACGCGGCGTTGCATGATTTTGGACGCGGCGGTTAACGATCGGCAAAACTGATAAACCGATGCAGCGGCCCTCGGCATTGGCAACGCGGGGGAAACTCCGCGTTTTACGAGATAACGATCAATTTAATTTTGTTTGACTTCCTGATTTTCAAATAAAATTACATTTATTGCAAGTACATACATGTACATTCAGGGCCCTCAATCTATCAAATCTGCCGCCGAATTTTGGCGGCAGTCCCCCACCTGAAAAGTATACTTTTTTCCCCTTTTGGGGGAAAAATTCCCCCTAAAAAAAAAAAAAAAAAAATTTTTTTTTTTTTTAATAGAAAGATGTGTCTCATGATTATTATTTCTCAATTCTATTTCCAGTCTTCGAAATTAGCACACGCCCGATCGCCTGTGGCGAGTAAAATTACTGCTGGGCACATAAAAAATTCACGTTTGTAGCCCGCCAGGCATGTAAATTATTGAAGCCAATTGACAGTTTATAAAAAAAATAGTGCTGCAACAATACGCCAAAAACCGTATTGCAATATATTGTCAGTTCAAAAACCCGCATTGCAATATATCGCAATATATTGCTAAGGCCACGACTTTTATATTTCTTGGTTTACAAAACCGCCGACCCTAATTTTTGGAAAATGGGAAAAAAAATAAAATCAGAAAATCGTCTTTTTTTTAAATATTTTATTCCCGACCGCACTTCAAAATGAGCGAAATGAGAAAAAAACGATCCGGTTTGAGTACGGTTGCGAATAAAATCAAGTAAGTACAATCAACGATTGGTTCACATATATTGCAGAGATCGGGATATTTTTCAATGTGACACATTATGTACCAGTCCTTTTATGGGCACTTCTCAAAATTTATTTCGGGTAAAAATTACAGACAATAAGAAAATCAGCGTCAGTCAAATGTCGACCCCATCAAAATTTATTTCCGTGTCTGTGACGCAACTATATTGTTTAACATGTTAATTATATTAAACAAACCTGATAGTATTTGATAATAAGTATAAATAATCCAATAAAACACTGCCATTATTTACGATATATGTGTTTAGGAATTTTGTAAACACGTCCGCCATAGTTTATAGGAACTGTACAGAAAGTTTGGAAATCGGAACAAATCGGTATATCTCGGAAAATCATTGATAAATGTATTTGTCGTTTCAATGCTTAGGGCCGAGTAATTTCGGCAAATCGGAACTCAACTTGTGTAAAACACTAGCTCAATTAACCGTTAAACTCCGCCTCCGTTCTCTGCAAAAGATTCGAAGGCGGAGCTATGCACGTGCTTTTATTAAATTGGAGGATTGCAATTGAGAACCAAACACACGATTGGTTCGGCATGTTGATTGCTAGACAAAGGAAGCCAATTTTTTCGGCGCGAAATTTGTCGCTTTATTGCTTCCGACAGAAAGCGGCTTTCCTTTGATGACGTCAAACTGTCAATTCACACAGACTGCACATTTTCGGAAGACTTTAACTGACTCCTTGTTTACAATTCCAGTAAAAAAAACACTTGCTAACATTAAACTTTGGATTAAATTATCAAAATAAAGCAAAAGCGAAGTTGACAAATATGATTAAATTAATTCGCGTCAGTTCAAATAAGACGTTTTGCGTTGTAAATCAACGAGTTTTCATGACAACAACAACTTTGACAAACATTACCGCGACGACGCATGGATCGATCTACCTCGATTTTTTTTTTCATGTACGATCTCATAAGTCGAGTAAGAGCAAACACATACCGGGTAATTTGTGTATGAGTAGTTTATCTTATATAAGATTTATGCAACGGGCATCGCATTGCGTAATGGTGCGCATCCAATTATGGAAATGAAGCGCAGTTTTTCGTTTTAATGGGAGAAGAACGCATGTCATGTAATGGAGTGTTTAAAATTGCCTGATGTTACATAAGGTGCTGTTAGGACTCATTTCATTTGAAGATATAGATGTGTTTCATTGCATAATTTGATTTTTTGTCTCTGTGTTAAGGTTATAAAAGATATGTTGTCTTTGTACTGATGTTATAAGCATTAACTTTTTTTTCTAATGTTTTTTTTTTTTTTTCGACCGCCCGATGGACCATTTTCAAAATAATTTTTGTAAACCAATAAAAAAAAAAGTCGTGGCCTAACTTGTACCAAAATTATAACTTGCCAATTACCCAATAATCCCATAAATTCCAATTTTAAAGCAAATTCTGGTAAATATTTACTATAAATGTGCTCAAGAATAATAAGAAACACAAACATTCGCAAATTTTCTTAAGTATCAAATACATTTTTGCAATTGTTACTATTTAAAGATGTGATGAAATAACGTCCAACCGGGGCGTTTTTCCCACTGAACACGCGTAATTCAGCTGACGTGATGTTCCCGTTTTTATACAACACAAAATACACCCATACTTTCCATGCGACGTTCTACATGTCTGTATAATTTTCGCGCGCTTTTTATTGAGACAAAGGATAAAGCACTTTTTATTTGACGCTATAATTTTTTATTGTCGCGTTAGCATTCAAATTTGGAAGCGTGTTTCCGAAATTCCGATTACAAATAACGCTCAAATCAGAATCGAAGAAACATTTACAGCTGTGCGCAATTAATTCAACGATAATCTGTTCAAAAGCATCGAATGAATGCTCCCATGTAACAACGCTACTCCGTATAATACACTTTTTAGAATGCTTTTTTTACGTAAAAAAATAATTTACTCTGCTTTGTTTTGTTTACCTTTTTATCATTATTTCGGATGGCTTTTCTGGACGAAATGTGAATGAATTTTTGTAAAATTTTCGTACCGGTATGATGAAAATCATATCGCAATACAATATGCGGATTGCGTATTGCGATATATACCGATATACCGGTATATTGTTGCAGCCCTAAAAAAAATATTGTAAGTTCTTAATATTTGCATATATATTTTTCAATTTTGCGATTAAACACCTTGCCGGAAGTTGTAAAACAATGAAATTTGATTGGTTTAACATGCAAACACGCACCTGCTTGCGCTTGTCATCATTATTGTATTTGACCGATGCATTTCTGTCACATTCAGTTCTTATTGATAGTTTCTCTAGAAATTAATTGAGTAGATGCTTTTTGAATTTATTATTTCAATCAAGTAATACGCTTCTGTTTTCGTCAATGTCAACAAATGTCATTGTTGAGTCGACAAAGAGGCTATGCAGTATCTAAGGTATGTTCATAGGGCTATGCCTAGTAAAGCACTTCCAAAATAGAAAATTGACAATGATTTAGAGAAAAAGGAAGCCATTGCTGCCAAGAAACAGTACGAGGACACCAGAGAACCGGTGTAACGAACGACCGACCTTATTCTAGTGACTTATTAGATGTCATTGTATTCACTACTATTGAAACAAATGTTCTGCTTTACTATGTGTAGCGTTTAAGTGCTAAAATGTTGTGATTCGTTATATTTTTGGTTTAAAAGTTCGGGCATGTACAAAATATGTTTGGCATGTAAAAATTCTTAAGTAACTGGCCCGACTGGCATGTAACTTTTCAAAGCTAATTTCGAAGACTGTATTTCAATTTTTTTTTTCAAACATACTAAATTATGAAAAATGCAATGAATATAGTGCAAACATGTACAAATGAAATAATGAGAGAGTAAGTAAAAAAATCCCCCAAAAAGGGAAACACCGCGAAAATTCCCCCTCTTAAGGGCTGCGGACCCCTTCCCCCAAAGTAGTGTGAGGGCCCTGACATTTTGTATAATATTTACAATAAAACAAACAACCAAGATAGATCGATCCCAACGTGGTTGTAGAAGTAGTTGTTGTTGTATAGAAAACTCGTTGATTTACGACAAACAAAACGTCGTCTTTTAATTAATACTTACCAATTAATATAAACACAGTTTGCAACATTGTTTTTATTTTGATAATTTAATCCAAAGTTTTCATGTTAGCAGGTGATTTTCTATACTGAACATGTAAACAAATGACCAAGGACCCTAAAAATCTCGCAAATCTGTGTGAATTGACAGTTTGACGTAATCAAAGAAAAGCCGCTTCCTGTCTAAAGGCATAACTTACTCAAGTAAACACGTTCAACGAATGCATAAGGAATGGTTTTAATTGTCGGAACAAAGTCAATTCTCTGCTCGCTAATGCATTTATTTTCTCTTTGAAGTAAGGTTATTCCATCGATTTCTAAAAGAAGGTGGTTACTATTGAGTTGATAGTTGCATTTAATATTCACAGTTGTATTCTTGTTGCGTCGACATTCAAAACAATGTTTACCAGTCTTGGACCAAATCGGCAGAGTGACATTCACGCATGTTAATCCCTTTGTTCAAAACACCGCAGACAGCAGTCTACACAATAGGTTAGTAGACAAGCTTTGCGTGTTTTCAAAACGTCAAACACTTAAAATCCAGTTCCGCCCAGATGTCTTCTTTAATCAGTTTACAATACAATTACTGTTAAAATAATTACTCTACCGTATAAATACCGTAACGGTGAAGATTCGGCGTGTATGATTTGAAATTATTTTGGAGGAAATATCAACTTATTCGCGATATAATTTTGTTAAAAAATACCAAAGAAACTTTTAACCGAAATCAACAAAATTCAATATTCTCTGCGCTATAAAGTTTGTATAAAAAAATTCAATACACGCAGGCTTTGCAGGAGTATACAGTGTACATTGCAGCATAATTTTCGCGCGCTTTTGTCGGGAAATATACATGATGACTGTATATTGGAAGCATTTGTAAACGTCGTGTTAACATTAAAAATCGTAGTGTGTTTCGGATTACTAATTATTATTCTCATTTGGAAATTTTAAGGAACATTTATTCTTGTCTTATATGTGTTATGATTTAAATATTAATTTGTCAAACGTCTTATATTCATTCATATTGTAGATGTACCTGTGAATTAAAAATCATAATTTTTATACGGAATAATTTTCTATACAATTATCTTTTTTATACATGTACTACAGTATTTAAACAATTTATTATAACAATGTTTTTATTTTTTGGCATGCCTAGTAGCACACTGCTAAAGCGGTCACTGATAAGAACGGAAATTGTCTGCATTTACCTACTAGGCTTAAGTAATACATGCCGCGTGAATTAGCGAACGCGGCGTAACACCAAGCGTTTTATCGAGTTCACCTCGCTCTCTCAACGCCGCGTGGACACTCGCTAGCAGAAAAAAAACGTAGAGGGAGCGCGTTTTTTGGGGGAAACGCGTGGAGTGTACTGTAATTAGATGTAATCTACCGATTTAGTCTAAACGCCTAACGTCGTTTTCCTATAGCAAATTGATTTCAACTTAAACTGCAATTTTTCTCGTTAAAATCTTTGCTAATGCATAAAATTATCATTAATTAGACATAAATGTGAGCGATTACCTCTTAAATGTGTAAAAATTGTGCTTCTAAACCACTTTTGTACATTTAAAAAATAAACATACACAACACACGAAGTGTGTTTGTCATTTATAGAAGTACATTGAATTATCTTGAACGAAATTATTTTTTGAATAGGTTACACATAACCAGTTGTTGTTGTACAACAAACCACATCACTTTTTAGCTTTCTGTACTCTTTAATTAAATGAAACCTATATGTGTGTGTTAAAACTACCAGTTGTATGCATCATTAATTGTTGAGCAACGTTATGAAATGTATTCTTTAATAAAAATGTGTTTGACAGCAAACACGGAATAATACTTAAAGGGATCTTTTCACGTTTTGGTAAATTCACAAAATTGAAAAAAGTTGTTTCAGATTCGCAAATTTTCGTTTTAGTTATGATTTTTTGTGAGGAAACAGTTATACTGAACATTTACCATGGTCTAATATAGCCATTATATGCATATTTTGGCGATTTAAAAACCTGAAAATTATAAAGCGTTGCAACGCGAAACGATTGACAGGGTTTTTTTTGGTCCGATTTTATAGCCGAAATTCGGCTATGTTCCCAATCACAAAAAGTATACTTTTTTCCCAAAATGCGGCAAAAAATTCCCAATTTCCAAAAAAAAAAAAAAAAAAAAACTTTTTTTTTTTTTTTTTTTTTAGAAAGAAGTCTAATGTGTATTTTATCTCAATTTCAATTCAATTACATCTAACAAATTATTATATGATTTTGTTCTTTTAATTTGAATGATTATAAAGAGTTATATCAAATTTAATATTTCCCTAATCAGTGGACTTTTCATGTGGATAAAAAGGCTAATGAATTTATTTTGCCAATTTCATGAAAATGCCGATAAAATTCCCAATTCCAAAGCCATGGGCTATCTTCCCAAAAAGTGGAAAAAAAACCCTGATTGAATAATTTGGAGAATTCTTTTTTTGTCGTTTAATTTTGTGAAACTACGAAGATTGCTTATATAAAGTTTAAAATAGGTCGCTTATACATACTTGGCAGGATGGCGGAGCTGTCTAATTGGTTTTTACTCCAGGACTCCGGGGGTCACTGGTTTCAGCCCTGATGCGGGCTACTTTTTTTTCCCTTTTTAAAAATTTTATTCTTGATTGTTTACTGGAGCTTTTTAGATCCAATGTTTATATTTATCAATATAAAGGATTTAATGACAAACTTCAAAACACGCCAAAAATCTGTGAAAATGCCCCTTTAATAAAACATTTTTTTAAAGAATATATGATAGGTGTTTATTTCGATCTAATACGCCATATGGGGCCCACGAGAACAACATATTTTCATAAGAAGTCAACAAAAAGAAAACAAAAATGCACAAATACGCACCAGCCCTATGCTCACACGCACACACTCACAAGTAAACAAAACATACATTAATGTACATGAACAAAATTTAAATCATGAATAAAGGTGGAGAAGCTCATTATGAGTGAGACATAATAATCATCGAAACATAATACTGATAATCGAATAGTTCATTAAAAGCGAAAAAAGTCTCTGACACTGTATTAATGGACATACACTATACTTAAATCCCTTAGATAACTTACCCTTTCTCGTTCTACCGCCCAATTTAACTCTTGTGCATACTTCTTACTCTAAATGCAAATATTATCTTGGTTTGGGGATTTCAATGTTATTTTTGAGGTTCATGGAGTCGAAGTGCAAGACTTAACAAGATGTGTTTGTGAAACACAATGTCCCCCTATATGATGTTTGACCTTGAAGGATGACCTTGACCTTGTGAAGAATGACCTTGACCTTTCACCACTCAAAATGTGCAGCTCTATGAGATACACATGCATGCCAAATATCAAGTTGATATCTTCAATATTGCAAAAGTATTCATAAAATAAGCGATTTGGGCCACATATATTTGACCTCTGACCTTGAAGGATGACCTTGACCTTGACCTTTCACCACTCAAAATGTGCAGCTCCATGAGATGCACATGCATGCCAAATATCAAGTTGCTATCTTCAATATTGCAAAAGTATTTATAAAATAAGCGATTTGGGCCACATATATTTGACCTCTGACCTTGAAGGATGATATTGACCTTTCACCACTCAAAATGTGCAGCTCCACGAGATACACATGCATGCCAAATATCAAGTTGCTATCTTCAATATTGCAAAAGTATGCATAAAATGAGTGATTTTGGCCACATATATTTGACCTTTGACCTTGAAGGATGACCTTGACCTTTCACCACTCAAAATGTGCAGCTTCATGAGATACATTGTACATATGCATGCCAAATATGAAGTTGCTATCTTCAAAATAGCAAAAGTTATTGCAAAATGTTAAAGTTGGCGCAAACAGACCAACAGACAGGGCAAAAACAATATAGTAGTGGGGGACATAAAAAAGGATGTTGTTTCGCTTGCGGTTGTTAAATCCATACAGGGCTTCCCGCTGGCACAGCTGCTGATATTCGGATCTGAATACTTAAACTTATTCAGACCTTATTCTTAACCGTTGCGCGTTTTACGATATCGGATTTTAGGCGGGAATACAACTCAGTGAAACTATTCAATTTCTTATACAACATTGAGAATATTAACAGTTATTGAAATTAACAATATCAGCGACATCTTTTTAAAGACTAAACACTTTTTAAAGTATCGAATTTAACATGTCAATAAAATACATTAATACCAAAAAAGGTTTCATTTACATGTAATATTGTTCACATTAAACCTTCAGAGCTCCAGATAAGGGTCGTTTTTTCGTAATTACGAATTATTTTTAAGTCCGTTACGTATTTATTTTAAAATCTTGTCGTACCATTAAGAATTACAAAATCAAGTTACGAACATTATTTTTACATCGGTTCGTATCGATTTTTATTGAGTTCTTTTCGCGTATTAAAGATCTTTGCGATGCTTATATAGAATGGTTATCGGGTTTGTTTAACAAAGCGCATTTTTTCCAATAAAAGCGGCGTATACAGTCTATCTGTTAAAAAACAATGGCGGCGCCCAGAAAGTCCAAAAAAAACTGCAAACCGTCCAAAAACACGCTTTTAACATATTGTACGCAAAGTGAGCCGAAGTTTAATATTTAGAAAGACATAATAGAAAAGATCTTATACGATGTTGTATGTTCAGTTTCCGACACAGTCGGAAAAGCTAAACAAAAACGCGACACGACGGGTCCAAACTTAAACACACAAAAAAGAAAACATTGAACGATTGAAAGGGACAAGTCCCGTGTCTAATCGTTGAAACGATTGAAGGGGAGACCCGTTTTAATTGTGAAATATGAAAAAATTCATCTAAGGCATGCAATCAAGAATAGTTTTGACATATGAAGGTATATGAAAAATAAAATTGTATTATACTGAAACTCGTATAAATAAAGTTGCTAGTATGTTAATTTTGATTTTTTTTTTGAATGAAAATAACCATTTTTTTTTTATGGTCATTTATAAAAAATAAGAATTATTTTCCAAAACTTAGTAGTAATGTTAAGAAGAAAATTACAGAGTTAAGAATTCTTTTTGAAAATCTGGTAGTAATTTAAGAATTTCACAAAACCTTATCTGGAGCTCTGACCTTTAAATGAAAGTGTCGCTTTAACTATTTTCCGTGTCTTAACTTAATAAGCCGCGAATCGTTTGCTAAAAACAGTTAACAAAAAGGGCTATACGTTCTAATTCTTAATGAAATACAAAAATAAGTATAACATAATTAATAACGTCCATAAACTCACACAGCAAGATCAAAGTTTTAATGGTAAACTAATATGACATTCCACGTAAATTATTATTTTCGTCTAAATCGAATACTATATATAGAGAAACAATATATTTATAACCGACCAATGAGGTACATGTAACATTATGCAACTTTCAATTTACACAGTGCTATATGGCAACAATATGGAATTTGAACAGTGATAGTGTTTTAAGGTCTGGACTATCATTACTTGTAAGTTTGTATAAACATTCTTCTAATGCAATTAGTAAAATAATGTTTATATTTTATGTTTAATAATTTATTGCATGATTATTCTGTGCTGTTATATGAATTTGATGCCGTTAAAGCTTCCGACATGAATTCATGTCGGAACGATGCTATTGCAAAATAACGTTAAACGATATGAGGTCGATGTAAATCGACCTCATATTTATAGGAGTAACGTGTGCCCAATATTTGTATAATTAATTTTTCGATCCCATAAATATTATGCCTAGATCGTTTATTAAAATATTATTATGTCGGCTTCCTTTAAACCGGATGATTTACACCCCACGTGTTTGACGAACAGGTATGGTGTTCGAGCAGTGACATAAACATGTTGTAATTTGTTTTAAGGTAGCAAATTAGTCGTCTTTCCGAGTCTTATATATTTCAAATTAACAATACACATTTATGCCTTTTGGTAATATAGTTTATTTTTTGTATTAGTGTCATTTTGTGACTATAATGAGTACTGTTTTGCGAGTAAATAAGTAAATTTGACAATAAAGGTTCACTGGAAAGTCCACCATACTAAAAGTAGTTTCCCAATTATTTTATTAACGTTTGACATTCTTTGATGTTTTTCTTTGGGATATTTTAGGATTGTTGGTGTGTGTTGTGTGGACTTTTCATTTGTAGTACCTAACATTAAGTGTATACAATATTTTGACCAAAGAAATTTGTTCAATTTAACTCTGTTTGTTATTTTGACAATTTCATGCATGCGCTGTATATTTCTTCAAAAGCAACATTTTGCATATTTTTTTATTAACATTTACTGATCTGTTCTACAAGTATTTACAAGCCTATTGACATATAAATTGAAGTATTTGCCATAATATTTATTGAACTATTCCTATGTGAAAAATTAGCCTTTTTACACTTTTATATGAACTTTTACTTTTACTGTTTACATGAACCTTAACAAAACATTGTCATTCATTGACATCGAGCGCCTATGGTTCAAACCTCAAACGAAATACAAAGAAGACAATGCATTGCAACCATTTTCAATTACATACAATAAAATCCAAACACAAGAACCAATACTGACCACTAGAGTGAACTTGGACTCGTTTTTTTTTAGAGAACAGGCACGCAAATGGCTGCCAGCTTTATCCTCCGATTTAATCATGTGACTACACTCACAAAAATATCATGTTAAAATAATAAGTACGGGTTATAAAGCACTAAACAAATCGGGAGAAAGTCGACCCGGTCACAAATAATAATGGCATATGTATCATATACCAAACAAAGATTTCACTGCGGATTTATAAATAATAATGCCGACGTACCACATTGATATAAACTAGATTGTTTACTGGTAAAAAAGGAAGAAAAAATTGATGATTTCACAACCAATCAATGATGTACACAAAAAGATGTTTTCCATTGACAGTGAGGTATCAAAATTTTAGAACAGAATATATCAAAACAGCGAAACCCATGTAACAGTTATTGAATGTATGTTATTAGAGCTCATTGTGTCATTGTCGACCTGAAAAGGCCCACAAGTCAACCGGGGGTGACTAAAAGCCGATTCATGTCACCCTGCGGTGACTTCAAGCCGACGGTAGTCACCCTTTGTGACTAGAATCGGCTTTATCAAGTTTATGTCACCCAGGGTGACATGAATCGGATTCTAGTCATCCCTGGATGATACGAATCGGCTTCTAGTCAACCGTGTATTTTTTATCAAACGGCACCGCATCCAAAAATAATTTCCGCAATTAATTAATTTAGTTTTTTTTAGACATATAGCTCTTCTTTCGTTTTTGTAGTATTGTGCGTTCCGGGGTACTATAAATTCACAACGCAATTCCGATACGAAATGTTCAACGGGTTTATTCACAATAAACGGTTATAACTGGGTACTGATAAACAAAATGCATACTTCCGATACATTAAATAAAACTTAATATTCATCGGATTTAACAGTCTTGACAAAGTAGCGTAGTCAAATAATAGAAAACAATGGATGTTAAAAATTCAATGATGCTCCTCTAAACGTAATACGGTAATTAACGTTAGATTTAATAGTTCAATTACTCCATATTTAAAAGAACTTAGTATAAGCTATTATTTATGACTCAAAATTCAATGGTTCAATACCAAAGTTACTATTGTTAATGTTAATCTTACCTTTTTAGACCAAAATTTGGTCACTATATATAGCCGCGGCGTTCCACTTGTGACCAGAAATTGGTCACTGTGACCAAATATTGGAGAGAGTGCACAGAATGGGGCCTAAGCGTGAAGGTGAAAGTAGACCCAGGAGTATTGTGGCAAAGTTTACTCTGTTTAAGGAGAGAGAGCTTGTACGACACCAGGGGAGCGAGCTCAAGGGTACCCCGTTCTACGTGAACGAGCAGTCTCAAAGGAAGTGTCCGACAAACGCAGAAAGTTGGTGCCACGAATGAAGGAAGCCCGCAGCCAAGGTAAAACAGCATGGATTGCGTACCTCACACTGTTTGTCGACGGGAAACCAGTTCGGGACTAGGAGTGCGTCGGGGATGAGCTGCGCGTACTATCATGGAACGTACATGGACTTACTGCTTTGAAACGAGACAGCGTTGATTTTATTAATATTGTTGCTAAACATGACATAATTTTTCTATACGAAACGTGGACTTCCGACTCTAGTGTCGTTGATATACCCGGCTATAAATCTTTTAATTTCTACAGAAAATTCTAGCATCGAAACGCGAAGCGCGCGAGTGGTGGAACTGTTATCTATATAAAAGATTCTATTTCTAATGGTGTGGAAATTATTCGTAACTATTTGGACACTGTTATATGGATTAAATTGGATAAAAATGTTTTTCATATGGACAAAGATGCTTATGTTTGTGGTGTTTACGTATGGGGTGAAGATTCCCCAGCGTACAATATTTTTAATGTTGATATATTTGACGTTTTAGAATCAGATATTAATTTATACGACTCATTGGGATATGTTTATATAGTTGGAGATTTTAATAGTCGTGTAGGCTCTAAATGTGATTATATTATGCATGATAGAATGACTGATTGCATTGATGATTACGATTATATTCCAGATGAACCACTGTACCGGGGCTCACCCGATAAAATATTGTAAACAGTCATGGTGTTAAACTTATTGATCTTTGTCAATTTACGCATTCTTAACGGTAGATTGCCCGACACTGACAAGTTTACATTTATAACGCAACAAGGCGCGTCGCTAATTGATTATCGGCTCACAAAAGAAAGCAATTTTTCATGAATCAATAGTTTTACGGTTGAAGATCTTAAAGGGATCTTTTCACGCTTTGGTAAATTGACAAAATTGAAAAAAGTTGTTTCAGATTCGCAAATTTTCGTTTTAGTTATGATATTTGTGAGGAAACAGTAATACTGAACATTTACCATGGTCTAATATAGCCATTATATGCATCTTTTGACGATTTTAAAACCTAAAAATTATAAAGCGTTGCAACGCGAAACGATTGAATAATTTGGAGAGTTCTGTTTTTGTCGTTAAATTTTGTGAAATTACGAAGATTGCTTATATAAGGTATAAAATATTTGATGTAAATGTACTCGGCGGAATAGCTCAGTAGGCTAAAGCGTTTTTACTTCAGGACTCTGGCAGGACTCCAGGGGTCACTGGTTCGAAACCTGGTCCGGGCAATGTTCTTTTCCTTTTTTTAATTTTATTCTTGATTTTTTACTGGAGCTTTTACGATCCAATGTTTACATTTATCGATATAAAGCATTTAATGAATAAGTTAAAAAATGCCAAAATCTGTGAAAAGGCCCCTTTAACGTTTATAGCGACCATACACCAATTAGTTTTTCGCTACATGCCAATTTTGATTATCCGGAAGGGATAAGTGAAAATTATGTGAAAATACAATGGGATGTATCTAAACGGGATAAATTCAGAAGTGCTATTATTAGTCGACTAACCGAACTTAATAACTTGACATGTAGTCATAGTAGTAATCTACAAAACAGGGAGTATATAAATACCCTGCATAACTCTTTTACAATAATTATACGTGAAGTAGCCGATCCGTTGTTTCTAAACCATTCCTCGCATAAGAATGTTTCTTATAATGATGCAGCACATGTTAAGCATGCTGACTGGTTCGATAATGAATGTGTTCAAGCTAAAAATATATATTTACAAGCGCTGCGAAATTTTAATTTCTGCAAAACAACAGAGAGTAGGCATTTACTTTGCGCACAAAAAGCAAATTATAAATCTTTAATAAATAAAAAGAAACGGTTGTTTGAAAATAATAAGCTTTGCGAGTTAGAGAAATTAAAGCACGCTAAACCTCGAGAGTTTTGGAAGCATTTTAAAAACAATAAGAGTAGAAAGAGTAACAACATTTCTAATGATGATTTCTTTCAATATTTCTCTACAATAAGTAATGATATTTCGCAATGCTCAAATGACGAGGCTGAGCAATTTTGTCGCACAAATGATTTTAATAACTGTGATGTCCCGTTTCCGGAACTTGATAAACCAATAATAATAATAATAATAATAAAATCTTTATTTAAAGAAGATAGACTTGTTAAGAAATACATCAGATGAAATTACATAATATGCAATTTATATAATACATTTCTTATTTTCAACAAGGTCATCTAACAAGATACAATTTACAACAAATACATCACATTTCATCTTGAGCAATAAGAACAAAACATAAAGAATCATATATGCATGCACATATAATGATATATATTATAATTAAAAACAAATGACAGACATAAAACTACAATAACCATTTATGCAAGAACAGTATTTAAACATTAAACTAATGTTATTTACCAAAACAACATAAAGCATGTTCAGTTTATTTCATTAAGTGTGGAAGAAAGTTAAGCTTTTAATTTTTTGTTAAATGTAATTAAATTGTTTGTTTGACGTATAGATTGGGGTAACGAATTCCAAATTGTTTTGCTAGAAAATTCAAACGATTGTTTGAAATAGTTTGTTTTGGGTATTCGCACTAGCTTTAAATCCCCCTTTTCGCAAGATCGCAAGTTATAGTGATTATTTTGTGAAGGTGTCAAAAGGTCACGTATGTATGTTGGGGTTTGATTGTGAAATGCTTTAAATACAAAATGACGTGAAATAGTGATTACGCTGTTCGAAAGTCAACCATTTTAGATCTTTAAATAGTTGTTTTGAATTAGTGTTGTACTTTTTATTTAAAATATGTGCACCACAACGCTTTTGTATTTTGACTATTCTATTAATTTCCGTTTTGGCCGCTGAACTCCAGGTAACGCATGCGTAGTCGGATATAGGTGAGATATAACCATTATAAAAGAGCTTACGCATTTCAAGGGTTAAATATGGTTTTATTTTTTGCAAAAGAAACATTCGTGATGACATTTTTGAACAAACGCTGTTAATGTGTAGTTTCCAAGATAGAGTATTGTCAATATTAAGGCTTAGAAGTTTTTGACAATTTACTGTTTTGATCACCGTATCTGAAATTTTAAGTTTTAGATCTGTTATGTTTTGAGCTTTCCGTTTTGACCCTAATACCATACAAGTAGTTTTTAGTGGATTAATAATCATGTTATTAGTTTGGCACCAATCATTAACACTTGAAAGATTTGTTTGTAGCTTATTTTGAAGTGTTTGAATAGTTGTTCCCACAGTGTGCAATGTTGTATCATCAGCATACATTGCAGAATCACATGTAAGATCTAGCGAAAGATCATTAACGTAAATAAGAAATAGAAGAGGTCCTAAAATAGATCCTTGGGGAACACCAGCAATGATGCTTTTACAAGTAGAGGTAGTGTTTTCTGCTTTGATAAACTGAAATCGATTGCGGAGATATGAAGAAAATAGGTCGCATGACCTATCATTAAAATGATAAAGTTTTAATTTGTGTAAAAGAACCCTATGGTCCACAAGATCAAATGCTTTTTTAAAATCCAAGAAAATTGTACCTACCAGATTTCCATTATCAATTTGTTTAAGCCATGAATCAACTATATTAATCAATGCTGTTTGACAAGAATGATATTTGCGAAAACCCGACTGAGTTTTGTTTAATAGACCTGTAGATTCTAGTTATATATATGCAATTGTTTAGCTATATGCTTTTCAAATATTTTAGATATAGTAGGTAAAAGTGATATTGGTCTATAATTATTGGGATCTTCTACCGATCCACCCTTGTATAAAGGTATTACGTTTGCAATTTTAAGCATGTCGGGAAAGGTTCCATGTGATATACAGTTATTTATAAGAGCAGTGATTGGTTGTATAATGAACTCTTTGCAAAGTTTAATAATGCTGGGCCCTATACCATCAGCCCCAGCAGATTTGTTTGAATGAAGTTGATTAATTGAAGTACTAACTTCTGATGTAGTAATAAACTGAACAGAGAAATGCTTAGATTCTAGCTTAGCATCTAGATATGTTTTCAGTGAGTGGAAATCGTGTTCAGCAAATTTAGTCTTTTTAATAAGTTTCGAGATGTCAACAAAGTGGTCATTAAGTGCATTAGCTACATTTGTTTTACCAGATATTATCTGATCATCCTTCCTTATTACATTTGGCAAAATAGAGGATTCTATGTGTTCATTTGATGCTAATTTAATAGTTTTCCAGAGCGATTTCGCACTTGTTTTGTTTTGTACCGCATTCGAAAAATATTATTTTTTAGCCATTTTGATTGCACTGTTACATTTATTACACCACAACTTATATTGTGGCCAATTAGATTCACGTTTATATTTATCCCTTAAAGACCTTGCTTGTTTTACGTTTTCGTTGTACCAACCAGGTTGTTGTAATCTCTTCACTTTTTTATATTTGATAGGGGCATTCTTATTAAGGACTGAGTTTAATATGTTATAAAATACTTCAAATGCCTCATTAGCATCCTCTATTGTTTCAACCATATCAAAATAAGCATTTGCTAAGTCATTTTGAAAATTGATTTCATTAAATTTGTTAAAACATCTGTACTTAATAATTTTATGATCATCTGTTTTAACAATTTTACCTTTGACGCTTAATGTAAAAACTACTGGGTAATGGTCACTTATGCCTATTTTTGGTATGATTACCTCAGAAATGTTGTCATATTTTGAATACAAATGGTCTAATATTGATGATGAACGTTCCGTAACCCTTGTTGGAAAAGACACGTGTTGTTTGAAATTAAAATCAGTGATAAGTTTTTCCCATTTCTTATTGTTAAATATGTTTTGGCTTAAACAGTGAAAATTAAAATCCCCGGTTAAATACATATTACAATCTTCCATGTCTGCCTTATTTATCTGTAATTCAAATGAGTAAATCCAAGATTGAGGGCTATTTGGTGGGCGATTAACACAGTTAATTAGATATGGTTTGTACTTTACAATGTTGATTTGTAGCCAAATAGATTTAATATCGTCACTTTCTAAATCATGTCTACGTACAAAAGAGATGCTATCTTTTATAAAAACTATTATACCGCCTCCAGCAGAAATAGCCCTATCACGTCTTACAATGCTGTAACCGGAAATGGATATTGTATTAATCTCTGTTTTATCATTTAAAAATGTTTCACAAAAGCCTACTATATCTAAAGAACTATTTTCGTGTAAGTTAACACGAATTTCATCCAATTTAGGCAATAAATGTTGGATATTCAAATGCATAATATGCAAACCTTTATATGTAAATGGAATATAATGATCATTATTTATGTTACATTTTAAAGTAGATTGTATGTGAGATTCCATAAGAACGTCACTATCCAGGGATGATATATCAGTGTCTAAATTATTAATTGTGCTACATTTAACATTATTCAATCTTAAGCAATGTGTTTTATGTTTATTAGTATCATCATTAGCAATAATTAAACTACACTTACATTTGTGCGAGTCACATTGGTTACATACCGACGAAAGAATGTCAAATTTATTTGTGCTATATAACGATGTAGTACGTCTGTCATCAGTAACCTATTGTCTTTTGGGTAGTCTGCAGTCACGTGTAACATGGTTTTGACGTCCACAGTTCGTGCAGTGTCGACTGATTTCATGATTGACGTGTCGACGAACGTACCGGAAGTCACGATTTTCATTATGACAATCCTGATATTCACTCCGAGTTTCCAGGTGTGCGTTCCTTAGATCATGCTGCCTGAAGAAGTTATGGTGCCCATTACGGAAGTCATGATTCCCTTTCCGGAAGTCATGATAACCGTTCCGGAAGTCACGATGCCCGTTCCTAAAGCCATGAAGCCCGTATTGGAAGTTCGGTTTAGCGCTCCGGTATTCACGATGCCCGTTTTTGAAGTCACCGTTAGAAGTACGCCTCCGCTGATTTTGATCAAGTTGACGATGTTGTTGTTGTTGCTGCTGCATTCTTTTCTTAGTTATATGCACTACTTCATTGATTGCTGCCACACGTGAACTTGATCCATAATTACTTGGGTGAATTCCATCAGGTCTGAATAGTCGATTCGCCAAGTGTCCGTTTCCGTACACAAAACAATTATAACAATCGATCAGCTTTACCGGAAGTTCGCTTGATACATCTTCTAGCATTGAGTTGAAATCGCGTACATAAACATCACGTCGAGGACTTATTTTACAAATAAATATTTCACAATTTGTTTGATCTTGAATGCATTGCGAAGTCTGCAAGATTACATCTTTGATTATTGAAATTGGCTGGCCATTCGAGACATCATTTCCACCAGCAAATATTATTATTTTTGATAAGTCAGAGATATTCATTTTTCGCAGCTTTTCACAGATATCCAGCATTGTCTTCCCTGGCAAAGTGCATATGTCCACATATTTGCATAATCCTCGCTTATTTATGCCTCTCAAAATCGAATCTCCAATCGGTAACGGTTTCGACGTTTGTGGCGTAAAGTTCGATCTATGCTCGCCTTTATTGGTTTCTTCTTCAAAATGCACAGTACTTTCTTGTATATCGGAGATCGCTTGTGGGCTAGGCTCAAGTGTCACTTGTGCGGTTTCTAGTAATTCGTCATTTTCAACGGGATCATCGGACATCCGTTTACTTGTTGCTTCTACAGAGCCATTCATATAACCTTTGGAAAGAACACTTGGTAGGGAGTTTGCCTTAAGTATATCTCCTAGCGATTGAATTTTTTTCTGTACAGATATATTTAATTGGTCGAGTGTTTGCTTCAGGTCTTGAACGTTTTCCTGTAAACAATCGCATGTGTCGTCCGTACCTCGGGAATTCGTTGTACTATTTACTTTTACACTATGGATAATGTCTTTCATCTCATTGAATCCGCGATTGGTGTTTAAGATGTGCTCACATACATCTTTGCGCATATCACTTACAGACTTTTGAATTGTTTGAATCAAACAAAAAAGTGTTTCAAAATCAAATTCAATCCCGGTGCTCTCCGTTTGAGTACTTGCGTCAATTTTAACACCGATTCAAAATTTTCAGGTTGCTTGGTATTTACCATGAAATTGAAATCACCACTGACGAAATTGTAAATGCCGTTATGTTTTTGAAATCGCGCAAATCATGTGGATATGATAATTTGCTTAACGAGTATTTCATGGAAAGCGTTGATATCATAGGATCACATTTGTGTGATATATTTAATGCTATTTTAAACTCTGGGTATTTTCCCGATAAGTGGACCGAGGGGATAATTGTACCTATACATAAAAAAGGGGGATACGGAAAATGCTAGTAACTACCGAGGGGTAACACTTGTAAGCTGTTTGGCTAAATTATTTACATCTGTAATAAACAAGCGCGTTGAATCTTTTTGTAACGAAAATAATAGTATTTCGGACGCTCAGTTCGGATTTCGGAAGGGAAGATCAACAGTTGATGCCGTTTTTATACTCTTGTCGGTCATTCAAAAATATCTTAACCAAAATAAACGTCTTTATGTTATTTTTGTCGATATGTTTAAATGCTTTGACTCAATCTACCGGAATGCCGTTTGGTTAAAAATGTACAAATCCGGAATTCAAGGTAAATTGTTAAGAATCATACGAGATATGTATCAGAAAGTAAAATCTTGTGTAAAATCATGTAGCACCTATTCCGAGTTTTTTTGAATATGCAGTTGGCCTGAGGCAAGGTGAGGTACTCTCGTCGATTTTGTTTTCATTCTTTGTTAAGGTTCATGGGGGGGGGATAAAATTCATTAAAACTTCGCTTTGGTTTTTCTTCATTCAATGTGGTACAATATGGTCAAACTATATATCATTGTAAAGCTTAAGACGGATAGAATAACATAAACACGTTTTTGACATTCAATATTTGTGTGACTTTATTTATATTTTGGTTTAAAACCCATACATTTTTACACTAATTTACAAAATCTCAATCTAAAGTTAGGAAGGATATGCACTACCTTAAGTTGAATAAATACAAAGCTATATACATATACAAGGTCAAGTTAGCAACATTTCACAGAAAATTATTGTCATAAAACAACAAATGAGTTTTTATTCAACTGCCTTTTTTGGATAAATTTCCTAAACAAAGTTCCAAAAATAACTAAAACGTAACTACTTTTAAAAAATCCAGGTATGGTGGATAATAAGTCACAATTCTATTTCAAAGGCTTAACAATTTTGTTATTTACCTCTCAACCAAATTGCAAATTTTAAACCATCTGAAATTGAAATAGATTGCAGACGACATATAAAATTGTAAAGGAATATAAAGAAATTGGCAAACCGATTGATTTTATATTTCGATTCCTTCTACCCATTTTGAAAGCGTGGCCATCGCTGTGCTCCGTAGAAAAACGTGCAAAACAAATCGGTCGAAACCACGTGCAGTGGTGAGAAAATCGTGTATGTGTATACACATACCTGAGAAAACACATACTTATTTTGACAGTTGGGTGGCAACAAGTAAAACAACTATTAACATTAATCAGCAAGAGATCGCACTAAATAACAGAAATAACCACGTAGAGATATCATCACTTACCCTATTTCAAATATTTTCCAGCTGAAAATTGTCCCCACACGTCTTTTTTGGTTTATTTGTATTGTTTTTCTGGAGCCGGAGTGAATCTCACAGAATATCCATCCAACTTCCGTTGTTTTCACTTTCGTTATTAAAAACTCCGTTTAAAAGATTTTTTTCTACTTTTAGATTGTTAAAGCGATGTATTATGATATATTATCAATAGAAGAGTGATGAATTGAACGGAGTTACGTATCGATCTTTCTGTCAGTCTGTAAGCGTACTATTTTATGCGCAATAATATAGTACAGGTGATTCGACAACGATTGTAAACATTGGTGAAATGCTTCTTACATAGTTATTCTTTTGAGTGTTTATGAGATCTGATCGTGCAGTTTGCAAACATCAACGGAAAGATTACAATCCAATAAGTTTGGAATGTCAATTAGGCGATGAGTGAGTTTTTAGCATGTTTCTTTCTATTTTATTAATTTAAAAATGGCTGCCCACATGGTGATGAAATGACATGTGTTCAAGTTTTGATATTTCTAGATATGTAAACTTTTTTTACTATTTAAGCGTAACTTGCCCTCGTCAATGTCGATATTAATCACTAGTTATATAATTTTCCGCCGAAATACGTGGAATAAACATGATTAAGATTTTTGAAAATAATGTATATTTTATTGTTAAAATCGCTTTGTATTTTGATTGATTTTGTGGATGTTATGATACGTTGATGTACAAAATTGGCAGCAGTTTGAAGGAAAAACATCCTTTAAAGCATATATGTATACATTTTCAATGTGGCATTCTTCCTTTAGTCAAATTTGAGTTCAATGCTAGGGGTCCCACATTTTTCAAAATGACGCCTCTACATGAACCTTAATGACCTTGAACTTTATTTACAAAATGAACCTTATTCTGGTGTATTAATAGACGATATTGTGTTAATGCTTTTACTTTTTGCAGATGATATGGCAATTTTTGCGAAATCGCCTGAGGAATTACAAACCAATATAAATATTTTGCACTCATATTGTAAAACATGGGGACTTATTGTAAACACAGACAAAACAAAAATTATGGTTTTCAGAAAGAGGGGCAGACTGTTAGCAAATGAAAAATGGAGCTTCGATGGGGAAGAAACTAATGGTTGTAGACGATTTTAATTATCTTGGTACTGTTTTCAACTACACTGGGAATTTTAAGCTGAATCAAGAATATCTAGCAGGTAAAGCTATTAAGGCATTGAATATACTACTGCAACATTGTAAAAAGTACGAACTGATGCCAACGATATTGTGCCAACTCTTTGATTCATTTGTTGGTTCTATACTTAACTATTCAGCAGAGGTATGGGGATTTAAACAATCAAAAGAACTAGAGAGAATTCACCTTAAATTTTGCAAACGTATTTTAAAACTTAAAACTAATACATCTAATGCGGGCGTATATGGGGAATTTGGTCGGTACCCTCTGTTCATTTCTAGGTATCTAAAAATTATTAAATACTGGAGTAAAATTATACATACGAATAATATTATTATTAAAAAGGTTTATGAGCAAGCCAAGGAAGATTGTAACAATGGTTTTAGAAATTGGGTTTCTAATGTAAAGTTATTGCTGAATAATTATGGTTTCTCTTAGATTCTTCGAAGATACTGACAATGTCAATTTTAAATCTTTTATCATCATTTTCAAACAACGTGTCATAGACAATTTCATTCAGGAATGGTCCCAGAGCATGCAGACAAACCATGTTCTTACTAATTATGTCCTCTTTAAAAACATTTTCAACTACGAATCATACCTAGATTTACTACCAAGCAGCCTTAGAATGTTCTTTTGTAGACTAAGACTGTCGGTCCACCCCCTAAGAATTCAAACGGGTAGATATGGTAGAAATAGAATTGATAGGGATCAGCGTTACTGTTTATTTTGTAATTCACAAGATATTGAAGATGAATATCATTTCATGCTTATATGTCCATTCTTAGATGAGATTCGCAAAAAATATGTACCAAAGTACTATTACCAACGCCCATCGATGTTTAAATTTTCGGAAATGTTGGGCATTGATACAAGACCAAATTAATTAAAATTTATATTTTTATTAAATACGCATTAAATAAAAGAAACACATTGTTAAATGTAAGTTCATCCTCTTAAATAATGAAACTTAAAAATTCTGAACTAACACAATTTATTTGATTAAAATATTCAAATGTTATATTTTTATAGTAAAGACCAGGTATACCGTATGTACTTTGCTACACACCGTATGTGCTGAAATAATATATTATATGAAGTTATGTACTTTATTGTATACCGTATGTTCTAAAACTATGTATTATATGAGTAACGTGACATGAATCTAAATCATGATTTGGTTTTTGTTATACTGACGATGTACATTGTGCAAGTCAAAATAAAACATATGTTCTGTTCTGTTCTGTTCCTAATAGAAACTGAAAGTACAGACGCTTTACAAATACGTGCACAATGAGCGACGAATTATGTCAAGAAGAATTGATGGTTGTAGACGATTTTAATTATCTTGGTACTGTTTTCAACTACACTGGGAATTTTAAGCTGAATCAAGAATATCTAGCAGGTAAAGCTATCAAGGCATTGAGTATACTACTGCAACAATGTAAAAAGTACGAACTGATGCCAAAGATATTGTGCCAACTCTTTGATTCATTTGTTGGTTCTATACTTAACTATTCAGCAGAGGTATGGGGATTCAAACAATCAAAAGAACTAGAGAGAATTCACCTTAAATTTTGCAAACGTATTTTAAAACTTAAAACTA